>NC_085044.1:4610427-4803193 GCF_963692335.1 Osmerus eperlanus | reverse complement strand
GGGATGAAAGATGAATTCATTTATGAATCTTATCGCTAATTAGAAAAATTGTGTAAGCCTTTGGAAAGGAAGTAGCCGTTTTTATCTGAGAATATTGTACTTTTAAACGTCGGCACCGATGAGTGCATGGCGTGAGTCATCTCTCGCGTTGCCGAGGTTTCCTGTGACCTGGATGTCGAGTGAAAAGTCCTCCCCCTCCTCCCCCCTTCTCTCTCTCTCTCTCTCTCTCTCTTTTTCTCTCTCTTTCTTTTCTCTCCCTCTCTCTCTCTCTCTCTCTCTCTCTCTCTCTCTCTCCTCTCTCTCTCTCATCTCTCTCTCTCTCTCTCTCTCTCTCTCTCTCTCTCTCTCTCTCTCTCCCTCCTCCCCCCCCTCCCCCCTCTCTCTCTTTCTCTCTCTCCTCTCTCTCTCTCTCTCTCTCCACTTTCAATCCATCCTCCAAACCTCTCCTGTGTTTTCTTCCCCTCTCTCTCTCTCTCTCTCTCTCTCTCTCTCTCTCTCATCCTCTCTCTCTCTCTCTCTCTCTCTCTCTCTCTCTCTCTCTCTCTCCCTCTCTCCCTCTCCATCTCTCGTGTCGTCCGCGACCCAGGCTGAGAACCTTCTCCTGGACGCCGATGCCAACATCAAGATCGCCGACTTCGGCTTCAGCAACGAGTTCACGATGGGGAACAAGCTGGACACGTTCTGCGGTTCCCCCCCCTACGCCGCCCCGGAGCTCTTCCAGGGGAAGAAGTACGACGGGCCCGAGGTGGACGTGTGGAGCCTGGGGGTCATCCTCTACACGCTGGTCAGCGGCTCCCTGCCCTTCGACGGGCAGAACCTCAAGGTGTGTTCCCCGGAGCCGGGGGGGTTTGCGTTCAAGTGTGCGTGTGTTCCCCACGTTGACGGTGTGTGTTGGGTGGCCCCGCAGGAACTGCGAGAACGCGTGCTGAGGGGAAAGTACCGCGTGCCCTTCTACATGTCCACCGACTGTGAGGGAATCCTGCGCAGGTTCCTGGTGCTCAACCCCTCCAAGCGCTGCACCTTAGACGTAAGGAGACCCAACGCACCCTCTCACTCCGGCCGGCACACGCGTCGACAAAGGTTTCCGGAAAAGTCCGACCGTAGAGGCCTCTCTACATTTACATTTAGTCATTTAGCAGACGCTCTAATCCAGAGCGACTTACAGTAAGTACAGGGACATTCCCCCAGAGGCAAGTAGGGTGAAGTGCCTTTCCCAAGGACACAACATCACTGCCGGGAATCGAACTGGCGACCTTCAGATTACAAGCTCGATTCCCTAACCGCTCAGCCACCTGACTTCCCTCTCTCTGACGTGGTATGTTGTTGTTCTCACTACAGCAAGTGATGAAGGACAAGTGGATAAACGCAGGGTATGAAGGGGAGGATCTCAAGCCCCATATAGAGCCGGTCGAGGACTACAGTGATGCCACTCGCATTGGTGAGCTAGCCATGTCTATTGGGGGACACTGTGTCCGTGAGTGGCATTGTGTGGTGAGCCATTTTGGGAGCAAGCAGACATTTTGGGTGGGAAGTAGGCTTTGTTATTCCCTGCTAGCCTTGTTGTTTTCCCCCGCAAGCATAAGATAAGGAATAAGGAATGCTACATAATCCGTAAGCGTTGAAAAATAGGTCGTTTCTCCTTGAAGTATTGGAGATGTTTCTGAAATGTGCCTCCTCTCTCAGAGGTGATGGTTGGGATGGGCTTTACTCCAGAGGAGATCAAGGACGCTTTGCTCAACCAGAAATACAACGAGGTCACCGCCACCTACCTTTTGCTGGGCCTTAAGAACGAGGTGAGCCGGACTGGCCTGGTCTACAGGGGGCGCAATCACGTACTGTACCATCTTTTTACCTCATCTTTCTGAATTTCTACTACTATAATAATACGCTTTACCAGCGTTTGCCGTCGGTGTGTGGAGAGGCTGACTCCTGGTTTGTTGCTGTGTGTCGTTTTAAAGGATGGGAGTGAGTCTCGTTCAGCCAGCAGCCTGTCTCTGGCCAGGGTGCGGCCCAGCCCCATCACCAACGGACCAACAAGCACCCCTCCGCCACCGGCTCCTCGTCCTCCTCATCGTCCTCAGCACAGCAAGACCCCGCGCAGCGCCTCCACGTACCACCGGCAGCGGAGACACAGCGACTTCTGTGAGCGGCGGTGGGGGGGGGGGGGGGGGGGGGGGGGGGGGGGGGGTGGAGCGCCGGTCCGGCGTCAGAAAGCGCCGCGTCGAGTCTGCGCGCGAGGGGCCCCGCTCGCTTCTTTACTTACGTTCGGTCTCGCGTTGCGTCGCCTCCCCGCAGGTGGGCCCTCCATGCCGGTCATGCACCCCAAGAGGAGCCCCACCAGTACGGGGGAGAGGGAGCTGAGGGAGGGGCGCATGCCCCCGCGGAAGGCCAGCTGCAGTGTGATGGGTAGTCGGAGTCTGCCCCCCTCCAGCCCCATGGTTAGCAGCGCCAACAACCCCAACAAGTCGGAGATCCCCGACCGCCGCAAGGAAATGACCGCGACCACGGTAAGACGGGAGGGGAAGTGAGGTCCGACGAGAGGTTCCGACGTTGTTATGGGACCGTGACGGGTTATGGGAGTGTCGCGATTCCGCTATGTTTGGGTTTCCAGCCTCAAGCCTGACCGGTTTGCCCGCTTTTCAGAACAACATCCCTGGCAGCGCCATGACCCGCAGGAACACGTACGTGTGCACCGACCGGTCCAGCACCGACCGACACTCCTTGCTGCAGAACGGCAAAGAGAACAGGTGACGGCACCTCTCCTCGAATTGGGAATTCAGTTTGGGTTTTCTTTAAGATTCAAGATGTTTTTTATTATTTGTCACATACATGATTATACATGGTACAATATGCAGTCAAATGTATTGTTGTACCTGCAACCACTTAAATACATAAAATGATACTAAAAGAGACTGTATAAAAATAGAAAGAAATTAAATTACAAGAAATAAAATAGAATAAAAGGGTTAGGTTTCTTGTCAAAGCGCTTGGCTGACGTTGCCTTCCTCTCTCTCGCTCTTCCCTCCCTCCAGCTCCCTGACCCACCGGCTGCCCCCGGCCTCCCCCTCCACCCTGAGCATCTCCGGGGCGGGGGCCTCCTCCTCCGGGGAGCGCTGTCGCCTGACCCGCGGCTCCACCATCCGGAGCACCTTCCACGGGGGCCAGCTGAGGGACCGGGGCCCCCCCGTCTACTCGGCCCCCCCCACCTCCCCGACCCTGTCCCACGACGCCAGCTCGCTCCCCCACGCCCGCAGCCGCGCCACCTCCAACCTCTTCACCAAGCTCACCTCCAAACTCACACGCAGGTAGGTGCTGTGCTCCCCCCCCCCCTCCCTCCCCCGCCTTCTTTTTTTTCCTTTCGCAGGCTAAGGGCCGGTTCCGGAAGTTTCTCCGGGCCTCCGGAGCTGTGGGTGTGAGAGTGGACGGCAGGCTCAAGGGCTCTGGCCCGCGCCTTCCTCCTGTCTCCTGGATGTCCCGACTTCCCTTAGCCTCAGTCGTAATCACATATGTCTAATCTAATGAAAAATCTCTCTGCCTTATCCTCGCCTATCAGCCTCTGCTGCGCTCTTCTGCACCGCCCCCCCCCCCCCTCCTCCTCCGCGATTCAATTATATTCTCTCTCTCTCTCCCCCTTTGTCTTTTCTCTTCCTGTCTTCATCTCGTCCCCCTTCCTCTAACTTTCTCCCCACTAGGGTCAATCTTGACCCTTCTAAGCGCCAAGGCTCAAACAAATCAGTCTCGGGCTGTACTCTTCCACAGGGATCAAAAACAGTTAGTAAGTTCCAATGTCTCTAGCTTCTCTCTGCCTGCCTGCTTGTCTGCCTGCCTGCCTGTCTATCTGTCTGTCTGCCTGCCTGTCTTGCTTGCCGGATATATAGATCTGTCTGTCTGCCTGTCTGCCCTGTTATGCAGTCATATTCTTATGAAGTCTACATTGCTGGCTATTACTTTGCATACATGTACAATACCATTGAGACCGTTCTCACCCTGCTCATGTACCTCATGCGTTTTTTCTTTTCATATCGAATGACAGGCGGCCATTTCTATTTTGCGTGTACTGTAATGCACAGTGAGGTGTGTGTGGTGGGTGTCGTAAAACCAGTACATGTAAATGCTGCTGTCCTTTCAATGTGGGTTAGTATGAAGACACACGGTATTAAAAAGTGCACGTGGCCATCTTAACGTGAGTGAGGCTGGATGTTGTTGTTTTTTTTCGTTTGTATTCCCTTTTTTTTTTTACTACTTTTGAATGGCATCACTGTTTGTGCACATTGGTAATAGGTGATGACTCACTGTGCATTATGTGCGAACAATGCCGCCTTTATCATGCTGTTTCCTCTTGTCCACAGGGTCACAAATGAACCTGAGGGAGTCAGCAGATCTGCGCTCACAAGGTCAGCACCACTGACTGCGGCAACATCACATGACCTTCAGATTCAGAACATTGCCACCCAGGCCCTCAGCCGATCAATAGGGGTTTTTATAGTGACCAAACAACCACAACTATACCTTTGATCTAATGGATGAGGGGCAATCTGGACAGTGTGCCGGATGTAGCCAAATATTCGGGATAAAATGTGACTCTATGGGTCGAGTTAGAGCGAGAATGGTCTAAAGGAAGCAAAGGCTTCATCCAGCAACTCTTTAGCATATCAGCGGTCGGGGGGGGGGGGAGGGGGAGGCGGGGGCAGGCAGTTTCCCTGCCTCCAGATCCACCTCAGTAACAGCACACGTCTCCATCAAGGTTGACGATTTCCACAGCATTGCCACTGTCGCTGTCTAAACCCGTGCTTTCATGTAACGTCGCCCCTTTTCCCCTCTCCGTCCCCCTCTCCGTCCCCCCGCCCCCCTCCCCCCCAGTCGCCATTTACCTGGGCATCAAAAAGAGGCCGAGCCCCGGGCCGTCGGACGTGGCCGGGATCTGAGAGGAGGCGGGCGGCGGGACCCTGCGGAGGTGGTGCTGGCTCTGCGGGAGGCGGCGCGGGGCTGCGGCTGCCAGGTCCGCCACGCCGGCCCCTTCCTGCTCTCCTGCACCCGCGGGGCGGCGGGGGGCCGCGTGGCCTTCGAGGCCGAGGTGTGCCACCTCTCCACGGGCGCCTCCGAGACGTCCAACGGGGTGCGCTACACGCGACTCTGGGGGGCACCGCTAGCTTTCCGGGACATCGCCACTCAAATCTCGAAGGACCTCGAACTTTGATTTTGGGGGGGGGAGTGTGTGGAGGAGGATGAGAGAGAAAAAAAAATTATTCACGGAGCAAAGTGGGGGCATAGGGCTGGACCCGTCAGAAAACAATTCCCCCCCCACTTTGTCTTTTCGGTGGCTATAACCTCCCTTCCCCCACCCCTTGTCTGGCCCCCACCTTCCATTTCCCCCCCCTACGCCACAAGGACTCCAGCCCCTTCCCCTAGCCCCCCTACTCTGTCCTCTTACCCCCCCCCCACACTCACACACACACACACACACACCGGACCTGGAGAAGGAGGGAATCCAGCGTGGTCTTTCTTTTACGTTCCACGAGCCATAATGACAATTACTTTGAATTAGTGGTAGTCATTCTTGTTTTTTACCATCTCCACCTCCACCTCTACGTAAAAACATTGCTGTGTCTCGGTATGGTTTGTCGGAGCCACTCTGTGTCCTGTGCCACTGTGCGCGCTCGTTCCTTTCCCTCCCTCTTTGACATTGATACCGATGAAGTGATTATCCAATGACTTTTTGGGTCACCTGTGGACAATATGCACAAATGTGGAGGCGGTCATCGGTTCAACAGGCACCACGAAAGGTTGCTTTGTTTAGGTTTTTGTGCACACCTTAGGATGGATCGGATTGGATTATTGCCAATGAAGACAGTGTTGACAGGGCTTTGAGCCAGCCAATCAGAACCAAACTCTTACCCTGGTTTAGCTGTGACACGATCGACTAGACAAGCTGGGCGGGGTTTGCCATGAGCGCCTGTCTATTTTCCTACTAATGTGTTTGACAAATATGAAATGGAAAATGTAGATGGTTGATTAGTGCATTACGTTAGTTAAGATACACTTTGGTGCAAGAATTTATCTTATCCTTCATTTGCTATCAGCTCCAACAGTACCAGTGCAGATATTATTGCAGTCAATTCATAATTACTGATACTACATTTTTCATATGCATACCATGTTAGCAACCTGTAGTTTTACAGGTCTAGTCATTAGAATTGAATCCATGTTGCAAGGGCTGCCCATATCTTAGGAAAGAGCACATTGGCCGAATCCCATTACAGAAACCCTCTGATTGGCTGGGCTCAATGTCTGTGTTAGCCGTGGTCATTCTCAATAAACATATCAGACCATCTTTATTAGCATTTGTATTTCAGCCCAGTCCAGCCTTCCATGGGAAGGTTATGCCCCTTGATTCTTTAATCAGCAGAGATGCAGTCATGGAAAAACCTGCATCGTTGTCAGCGTAGACCGTCGTATTTGAAAGTCCAGTTGCTAAACTCTTGCTGGGTGGTGACCGAAAGGGTAACTGTTCGATTTTTGCAACTCTACAAGCAGCTCGTTGCAGAACATTCCCCTTGAATGCCACTTGGCTATGCCAAAATGCAAATCTGTCATACTTCACGGCAAAACTGGGAATAAGTCGTCATCTTTCCAGCGCAATGCGATGAAGTTCACTGCAACTTCGGTTCGGTTCCACCCCGTGCCATGTGACTAGTCTTCATCCCACTACATCTGAGGTGACGCCAACAGTGTCTCGATGGGGCTACGTGTCTCCACAACTCCACTCCAGAGGATACTCCCACTGTTCCACACGAAACACACACATACACACACTGTGGCCTGCTCTGGTGCCCTGGAGGGCTTTGGTAGCGGTGGATCCAATGAAAATGGGCTGTCTGGTCTGTTATGGATTCTTGTGGGTGGTGAGGGAGGTAGTGCACAGAAACAGAGTCAAACTGTTGAAAAGTCACCGAAGGCAGTGTAGACAGTGCTTTTTCCTGTTTGTCCAGCTGCCTTTGAAGCTGACCGTCCCCTATGCCTTCATACAGTACATGTTCAATGTAACAACAAAACAAAACAAAAGACAAAAAAAAAAAACGAAACAATACGAATTTCTATTCCCTCTCCCTAATTTGAGTGAATTATGTACTGTGATATTTAATGTAGGCTACAAAAGTCCACAATTTATGGCTGGTGATTTACTGTTATTGCTCTATCTCAGTTGTGGCTTTGCTCATGGTGATCCTTCACGTCTACGCCGTCCTCACCCCCTCCACTCGACAGCGACCACGCCTCCAGACCACCGTCACGCGCCCCATTTCGAATCTCCCGTCCGATACGCCCCCCCCCCCCCCCCCCCCTTCACCATGAGCGTTTCGCTTTCTCACGCCTGTTAGTTTGAGATTTATCCCATTTTCGCTTGAAAAACACTCTCGACTGTCAGTCACCCCCCGCTCACGACGTCACGCCATCGGACCATCTTTCTGAGCTCGCCTGGGTGTCGCTTGGTCCGCTCTGCCCCTCTCGGCAACGCTCTTTAACCCTTGTGCTGCCTTCGGGTCACATGACCCAAAGGTTCATAACGAACCATCGTTGTATTTAGACAATTTTACCCAATACAAAAACAAATAAAAATAATTTTCTTTTAACCTTCGCAATGTGGGGGGTCTGAGACAGCCCAACGGTTAAAAGAAAATGCTTCACTTTGTTTTTGTATGCGGTAAAGTTGTCGCAATACGACTGTGGGTCACAATGACTGATGGGTCAGAATGACCCGAAGATAACACAAGGGCTAACTGTACCCGACATCCCTGAAAGGGAGCAGAGACAGACCCAAACACACACCGGGAGTCTCAGTCCTAGTCCTACTCCCTGGACGTTCTCATTGTGGTGTATATTAGCATTAGGTAATATAGACCTCAATGCACTTTGCTTTGACTTGAATCAGCTCCTTCCAGTGGAATCTTGGTTAATACCCAAATTAGCCACTGGAGGGTGTCAATGTCTTAAATGTGAAACACTTCAATTTGTGGATATTTGCACAGGTACTTTATTTATTTTTTAGAATAATAATATTGTTAAAAAACAGGATTTATATCAGTCAGTTTATGGCTGTATATAAAATATATGAATATAGTATATATCTTAGAGCTCAAGGTTTATTTATAGCTAGATCAAGGGATGTAATTCTAGTTTAAAGCAGTTTCTGTCAATGACAATGGGCAACAATACCGACCTGCAATCCTGCATGACTTCAGAGTTTGGGTTTAAGGGGAAAAAATGAAAATTATTCTCACCAATGCGTGGATGCTTTATGAAGTAAAGGTGCAGTCCGTTTTTTTGGACATGAATACTAACACAATGAATGTGTATCGGGTCTTTCTCCCTCACGTATACAGATGGCAATTCAAATGATTTAACCCCATCTTGTGTTCCACAGAAACTTGATCTATTCAGAAAATGACTTACATATTTAACTCTTAAGAAAAAAAGGTATTTGGGATGTTTCTAAATGACGTTCAAAGACTTGTATTTGAAAATCTAGCCAAATCTTTACCTTTCAAAGTGATTAATGAAAAAAACTCATTGGAATTCTCACCAATCCTGATAGACTCTGATATCAAAAAGCCTTGGGTTGCATTCAAGCCATAGAGATGTTGGTTTGGGTTTTTACTGATAGCAAGTGAGCATCTAATCACTGAGTATTTCAATAAAGATCGCTGAGGTAAAGGGAAAACGTGTTTTTAGCTCCTACCCTTGGAATAAATGAATTGGCATTGTCTCCAAATGGACCATAGAAGTCTTATCAGACGCACAGGAAGATTGTTCAGTATGTTCATAGTACGTATATGGAGAGCCATTGTGTCAGTGGTATCTAAATGGTTGTTGGTTACAGTATTCTTACAGGGGGCTCAGTATTAAAGTTATGTGCACTGTTATCCTGGAGCAGAATTTTGGAACCTTTGATGTAATATGCAATAGAGGCCAATGAGACTGAAGTAGACAGACTTTGACCCGGTGGCTTACTGCTACGCCCTTAGACCCCTCAGAATCAACCTGTAATGTGAGATTGATTGGTTTTGGTATACAGATATGTGAGAACATGGAGCTAATGATTAATAAAATTCACAGATGTTGCAAGTGTTTCTCCATTTTATTTCCTGTCCAGTCAATAATTCCATCAGCTTTCTGTAATTCAGCCAACAGCACATTGGAAGATAAACTGTACTAGTACCTTCAAATATCAGCAATAACCATGCCCTGTGAACGATAATCAGTAAGAAAACCATTGATTTCTTTGTAATGGTTGCTATTTTTCTGCATTATATGAAATATTCTGCTGCGATGGATAATGTTAATATGATTAAAACTCTTAGCCCATGTGTATCACCGATGCAAGAACAAGAGAGACCATGTTGTTTTATGGGGGCCAGTTTATTGAATCAAGTTCAATGATAACTTTTTACAACCAAAATGCAGGTGATGCGTGAAAAGTCGGAAGGAAGAAAAGATGAGGAAAAAAAAGAAGAATGACACGGGAGAGAGAGAGAGAGAGAAAAAAAATTGGGAAGGAAGAAAAAGAGGTGAAACAGGCGAGAGTCTCTGGTCGAGCCATTTCCTCTGCGCGCGGGTTGGTTTCGCTTGATTGCACTTTATTGAACGATACAAAAAGAAAACAAGACCAAATGTCCCTCTCTACTTCTGGGCGGGGATCATGCCGTCGATGGCCTCGCCCTTCTCCAGCTTCTTCTCCATCTCCACCATCAGCTTGACACCATCAACCACCATCTGGACCTGGTCCACCTCGGAGGAACCCAGACGATCGGCGTTGGAGATGTCGAACACTCCACCCACGGAGGCGGTGTCCACACCACCTAGGCGGAAGAGGGGAGAGGGGGGGATGAACTCATGCCTTCTAGAACTGTGTGTGTGGGTAGGCGCGTGTGTGTGTGTGTGAGCGTGCGCCAACCTGTTCCGCGCTTCTGCAGACGCAGCCTGCCGAGGATCTCGTTGAACTTGGCGTGTGTGCTGAGTTTGGGCAGCTTGACGTGGACTCCGCCGCGCAGGCCGGTTCCCAGGTTGGAGGGGCAGGTGAGCACGTAGCCCAGATGCTCGTTCCACATGAAGCCGTGGTTGTGCTTCTTGAAGATCTCCTCAATCTGCCGGGACGAGACCCAACAACCTCTCGTCAACGCTCTGAACACACGTCACGGTGTCTGTCCGCTGGTGTCTGGCGGCGTTTTTTTGCGCCCCCCCCCCCTCCCCCCCGCGCGCGAGAGGGATCGTTTCCTGCTCACCTTGGTCAGGCCGACGCAGAAACGTCTGAAAACCTCCTTCATGTTGCCGCCCTGCTCCATGGAGATGACGCGCAGGTGGTCCTCCTCGTTCACCCAGACCAAGAAAGATTTGTTGTCGTTGTGCCTTGATGCCAGAGGACATGGAAAGGTCGTTAGCGCCGAAAACACAGAAGCGCCACGTCTGAAATATTGGTGCGAAGAGTCGGACGATCCGATTTCGCTGTGCTCACCAGATTCCTCTTGCGTCGGGCCAGTCACGGGCCATGCCAGCGCCCAGCAGCAGGGGAGAGACGGGCTTGTCGAACAAGAAGTGGTCAGCGATCAGCTGTTCCTGCTCGGCATCTGTCATGGCCTTCAGGGGGTAGTACTTTCCCTTGAACTCACCATCCAGGCTGGCGAGAGCTGGGGAGAAAACGCAACGACAACAAAAGCATCACATCTTTTCCTGGTCTTCCCCCACCTCTTGTTTTGGTGGCCATTTTGTTCTACAAGGCCAAGAAACCCATTTCAGAATTCACTCGTAGACGCTGGATTCGTTCCCCCTCCCCCCCCCCCCCCTCGTGCGTGGATGTCTGACTGTAGGTGGACGCGGCGCTCACCCTCGACGGACAGCTTCTCCACCATTCTGCGCTCGCCGCGGCTGTTGTGGGGGGGGAGGGTGTAGCCCTTGATGCTGCGGCCGGTACGCACGCGGCTGCTCAGGACGTAGTTGGGGTCCAGGTCGTCACCGCCCTACGCAGAGGGGAAAGAAAACGTTCTTGTACGACCTGCCGCACAGGGAAAACCATCCACATTCCATCCAAACGAATCGGTCTGGTCTGGGTGACTTCTGCTAATCTGTCTGCGTTGGTGGGCGTCTGCTAAATGGGCGTCTGCTAAATGACTACAAAATGACAAAATGGATTTTGGCATGTTTCTTAAAGGGGGGGGGCCCGTCTCTGGAACCTACCTTCAGGTTCTCGAAGTTCAGGTCGGTCTTGTGCTTGTCGGTGGGCTTGTATCCACTGTGACGGTCGGAGATGATGGGGTCCAGCAGGTCCTTGAAGATCTCGTAGGACTCCTCGTCACCAGCCACGCAGCCGACGGTCATGATGAAGGGGTGACCTGAGGACAGGAGGACGGGAGGAGGGGAAGAGGGCCGTGGGGGAGATGACGTTGAGATGTCAAACGGTGTCAAACGAGCAAGACGACTGAGATGTAATGTCGCGCTGTAATGTCGAATGCACGCGCGCCGAATTGGACGGCTCGACCCCAAAAACGCGGCACTTTGTTTGACAGAGCGCTGCTGTGTTCGCCCGACTGCCAATGTAAAGGCCACAGCTTGGCTGTCGCCGCTTGGCTCGGGGTTCGTTCTACACCCCGGTCAGTCACAGCTAGGGCCTGATAGAGAGGGATTTCTCGGTGACTGTCCTGAAACCTCTCCGAGCGTCTCACCAGGGTTGTCGACTCCGGTCTGGATGATGTCATCCAAAGTGAAGCCGCTGGAGGTCTGCTTGTCCCTCAGCTTGGCGTACATGTCCTTTGTCAGCACCTTGGCCATGTGATTGTTGTGCTTGGTGAGGTCAGGATACTCCTCCTCAACTTTGAAGTTGAGCTTGAAGTTGTTGTGGGTGTTACCGAAAGGCATGATTGCGTTTCTAACACTGCGGAGACGGGGAGAAAAACACACAAGAGGGAATTAACTGTGAGCTGATCGAGAATTCGAGATGAGTTTTTTGGGGGGTTCGTTTATTTGGTAACGTATGTCCCTTTGGACCTAGAACACGGAAACAGTCATTAGTCTCTGGGAGCTTCTGCAGTGTACGTGCAGGCCTCGGGACAACATTCGAAAAGGTTTCGAGGGATACTCCTTGAAACAGCTGCAACAGAACAGGATGAATACTCGTCCCTCAGCCTCGAAACACTTGCGTCACTCAGATTCCAAGCCCACTGGATCAAATGTCCGTTGGGAATAGATAAACCAGGCAGAGACACGTGGTGCTGGTATTTTTAACACCCGCTGCCCTGCTCCCTACCATACCTCCCACAGATCACACATATAGTATTTCCGGGCCCTATCTTCCACCCGCTTTGGGTACACACCCTCCGCCCCCCCCCCCCCCCTCCCACCAGTAAATGTGTTCCCCATCGCTGTCGACATGAATCTGCTGTGTGCGTTCACATACCCTGTGAATGGGTCAAATAGCCCTCTCTAAAGACCTCCATCTTCAACAGAAATCAGTCTAGCCCTCCTATCAGCTTCCGATGCTTCCGTCATCCATCACCTCAACCGCTTTGATTGGAGGACTCTCTCCATTGCTCCCTTCAGCTTCAACGACAGACAAACCATTGGTCACCTTTCTCCACATGCAACGTCCTTGCCGTTTGGGAATTATTTACACCTGCAGTCGTGTTCACGTTAATAAGTTTTTTTCAGCTTAATGCATTGGCAGGGTATGTCGTTTGTCAACCATGTTTTTTTTTAAGGTTTGGCATTTCAGTTCTGTTAAAGTCGGTGTTGGTTTTCGGAAATCCATCGCATGATTTTAACAAACCATTGACCTGCAAAGTAATGGCTTTACTTGCAGAGTAATCCTCAGACTATCAAAGAGCCACTTCTGCATAATGTATTTTGAATTCAGGAGAACTACATTCCTTAAGGTTTCATGCATAATTGTCCCAGTGGCTTTGATGTCCAACACCCATTTAAAGAGAGCAACACTTCCCTAACTCAAGACAACCAACCCCTGAGACCAATCCCAGTGGGATTGAGAAACACCTGTCTGTACATCTCCGTGTCTGCGGGAGTGAACCTTCAGTGAGTCGTGAAACCTCCTGAATCAGCCCGATCAGAACGGATTCATGCCATAAGGTCAAAGAGGCCAAGTCAGTCTAACATTTCACATTGCACAGGTCTCACATGTGTTAACAGTTACGGTCCTGTTCTTCTCCCCTATAGATCTTGCCGTAATCCAACTAAGCGCATCGATGTTACATAATATACAGTGTACAATATGCGATAACAGTATCAAGTGTCGTTTTTTGACACTTATGCAGAATCCCTTGCGTTTTCACTTCATCTATACATCTTCCCCCTCCTTCCAAACACACATTATTATTGGAGTTCAATTCAAGAAAAAGTTCAAACAAATATGTTTTACCTGCACACAAGACAAGAATTGAATTAACAGTCCTTGGGTTCAGATCCTGTTCACCAGAGGCAATTTAGAGGTCACCCAGCTTTGTCGGTCTTCGCTCTCTGCTTATATACTGGACAGACACGCAGCCATTGGCTCGCGTTTTAACACTCACTGGGCCCTCATTGGCCAGGGGCTGTTTCTGATACTTGGTTTGGTTTACGAAAGGCCAGGATTTACATCTCAGTCATCCAAGATGGAGCCTGCAGCTGCACCCTCACCTCTCTCACCCCTCTCACCCCCTTGCCCCATACATAGCTCCTGTGGAGAGACGCGAGGGCGTTTTCAGAGAGGGGAGGGGGGGGTGTTAGGGAATGGGGGGAGTAGAGTAACAGCCTGAAAAAAGCTGAGCAAGACTTTTGCCAAATGCAACTGAGAACAGGGGTTCATGTTTGGCCCCAAGGGTTGGAAAAAGTTAGTATTCTCTCAATGAATACTTTGCCGACATGCAGTCTCTTTCATTTATATGTATAGTTATTTAAGGCAACTGAATCAAAGGTCTTAAAGATGTCCAAACGAATTATCCGGCAGACCAGGTCAAACAAAAGCAAAAACAAAAGATTTGTTAAAAGACATCGGTTTCTCATAATTGTGTCTCAAGTTTGGCGCTTTCTCTTCATTATTGGGTTGTTGTCAAAGCAAGTCTAAAGCATTGTATTGTACTGTGTTGCTACTCGTCCAGTTTCCATGCCGTGTCTCTTTAAACAACGAAAACATACTGATCTCTTGGCCATGGAACAAATATGTATGTATGCGTGTGTGTTTGGGGGGGGGGGGCGTGTTATTAGAATGTTTTGGGAGAGGGGGCTGGCTGTGCCATGATGATCCAGATTTGACAGACTCCTCCCTTAGAAAACGGTAACAACCCCCTAAAAAAGCCCCAGTCATTTCTGCGCCTTGACAGACAGTACAGGAACAGCAGCCAGCGAACCATCAAGCTGTTCTACAATAAGACAAGCAACCATTGTCTTTGAATGACTTTGGAAAGGACAAGTGCCAGACCTTCATCACAGGTCACCTTAGAAGAACTAGACCAGATTTGGGAAAAATGATGTCATGCTGCTTTAACAAGAGCTGTCAAAGCCCTTGATGAGAAAGAAGACTTAATCCAAATCTCTACCATCGATCAAACAGCACTACATTCTTCTGGCTTTCCTTGATGACGGACTCTCCGTGTCTGTGACTATCCTTTCCTTCATTGGTGGATAACATAAAAATGCAGATTTCACGTTCAAGAAAGCGCCACGACAGCACCCGAATGGATGGCAGAGTAGGGCCGTATTGAAGACAGTTTCATTGCCATTTTGTTTGGATCAAGTCTTCTTTCATAGCACATGACCTCCTGATATTTTCACCTATCGTATATTGCTTATCTTGCACCCGTGGTCTGGCACTTATAGGTTAACCTATGGGTAGAGTGGCCTGCATGCCTGTTCTGTGTCTGCAAAGTCACTCTCAAAACACAATCGAAATCATGATAATAAAGACTATGTTCATTTAGCAGACAGGCTTATCCAAAGCGCTGTATGGACCAGTGCAAGACAGAATTGAACGACAGTATTGAAAACATCATCATTCGTGGCAATTCCATGGCTAAAGCGTTCACTGTCATCAACCCTTTGACCCTTTTGGTGTTCAATTCCCACGTGTTGTGAAAAGCGTATTTTGGATCAGGTAGTAAGATTCAAGATTCAAGATATTTATTGTCATGTGTACAGTTAACAAAGTTACTCTGGACAATGACATTCTTATATTGCAATGTCCTCCTTCCACATAATTACAATAAAACACTAAAAAGAGAGAAAATATCAAAATATATAGTCAGAATAAAATAAGGCACAGAAATGAAATGACAGTTTTCCTGAGTGTTTAAAGTGCACCGTGCGTTATTGCAAATATTGCAGGTAGAGTTGGTGACATGAAGACACAGCAGCAGTAAGTCAGAGTTCAGGTATGTGTGTGTCTGTGTGTGCGTGTGTGAAGTGGGGCTGTTTACATTTACATTTAGTCATTTAGCAGACGCTCTTATCCAGAGCGACTTACAGTAAGTACAGGGACATTCCCCGAGGCAAGTAGGGTGAAGTGCCTTGCCCAAGGACACAACGTCAATTGACACGGCCGGGAATCGAACTGGCAACCTTCAGATTACTAGCCCGACTCCCTAACCTGTTTTGTTCACAAGCTGGAGGGCCTTCCTGTCCTGGGCAGTGCAGTGTCCATACCACACTATGATTGATGTGGTAAGGACGCTCTCGACTGTGCCTCTGTAAAAGTTGTTGAGAATTTTGGTCGGCATGCCAAATTTCCTCAGCCTTCTCAGGAAGTACAGCCTCTGCTGGGCCTTTTCCGGGATCCAGAGTATGCTGTGAGCAGAGTGCGAATTATACAATGACAATCGGGGGGGGGGGGGGGGGGGGTCAACTTCTTCTCCAGGGCGTGTATCGACGCCCCTCGACCTGTTGTTTTTACCTCTTTTGGGGGGGGTCCAAGTCTTAATTAGCGGGGTCAGACCCCCCCCAAACCCCCCCCTTAATTCGCACCCTGGTTGTGAGACCAGGTGAGGGTCCTCGCTGATGCGAGTTCCAAGGAATTGAAAGGTTTTCGCCCTTTCCACCTCGGTCTCACCCATGTACAGTGGTGTGTGCTGCAATTTCTTCCTCCTTGGGTCGATGATCATCTCCTTGGTCTTGCCTGTGTTCAGGGGGAGATTATTATTAGGACACCAGGCCACAAGTTCCTCCACCTCTCTTCTGTACGCTATCTCAGCCCCACCAGTGATCATTCCAATGACCGTAGCATCATCTGCAAACTCGATGATACCGGTGTTTTCCTGGGAGGCGTATGTGAAGAGGGTGTACAGTAGCAGACACTGGTGGTTTATCTATGCACTGTCTTGTGCGTTTACTGAGGTTTCAAAGTCAAGTGTAGAGACACAGGCAGACTGTGACTGTCCAGGAAGCGTTCGGAGCGGTGAGGGCCTTGGCAGAGACACAGCCTAGGTCAGCGCTGCCTTGCGTTCCTGCCTGTCTGTGGGGCGACCTGGCGAACGGGAAACCCCAGAACACCTGCGTGCCGCAACTGTCTCGTCCAGTCCCACCTGTCGCCTCTCCATATCTGTTCCGCGTTCGGGTGTCCTCCTGTCCTTACTAAGTGTCCAGACTATGTGTACAAGATGTTCCCCCTTCCCAGCCCCAATATCCCGCCTCGCAACATTCTCATGTCACACTCATCCCGAGACGACCGCTTCACGTCAGCCCCCTCACTCTCCTTCCACGCTGCCTCCCACCCAGCTCACACCGTTGTCAGGAGATACGAAGGGGCGGAGTGCGGGCTTGTCACGGTGCCCTTGCCCCGAATCGACACCCCGGTCTCCTGTTACCCAGCTGTCTACCGCTCGTTCTACTCCCGAGCGCGGTGACACGTTTGTCTCTGTCCCCACGGCTCTGTGACTTTCGAGCCGCACACACCACGATTCACCCCCCCCATTCGACGCACACTGCGCACCAAGCGTCCTCACAGTTCAAGTCACTTTATGACGACTCAGGAGGGCACTTGTGGCGAGTGAGTGCTTTTCGATGTGTCCCTCTCGCTCGTCGATAAACGGCGGCCGCGGGTTGAGGGGTTGGGAAGCCGTCTGAGTCGTTGCGTCTGAGAATGAGACTCCTGATATTGTGGCCGCAAAGGATTTACACACCGCAGTTGTCAACCTCCGAACTAGGACAGTTACGTAACAGGGCTGTGATATGATGCATGTGAACCAGCGGACCTTCTTGTCACAAGGAATCCCTGAAAATGAATCTCAGGAAATGGAACCCCCCCCCATAGCTCAGGCCACAGAAATTCTCTCACCTCACAGTTTGGACTGCTCACAAGCAGACTGCAGATGCTTTGACTTCCTCGTGTTTGCCCCAAACTTGCAAACAGACCCATGGTCTTCCCACACTGAAAATCCTTAAGTTATTCTGGATGACTGCACTCAGATAATGGGACCTGGGGCAATCCTCATATTTTAATGGGTGAACCACAATCTGTTATTTTGTGCTGCCACCCCTGTGAATGCTTCAGTGTCAGGTGATATCTTGTCACCAATCAGTCTGTAAAATCTGATTTAGCAGGAGCTCAGTTTAAATCCAATTAAAATACTCGCTCTGTTTACCAAACACGTACGGGGCTTCACTGCTTACCAGCAGATATACCCTCTGCCCATACGGTGAAATGATCGTCATGTGTTCGGTTCAGTGTTGTCTTGGTCAGTGTACTATCCATACTGCAACAGAGGGAGTGACTAGTTAGTTCACTCCCCATCCTCAAAGACAGGGGATAAGTAGGAGCCAAGAAGGATTTCTTTGTAAGGATATATTTGCTCCAACTCTGAAATGCGACGGAGGAAACGAACACTGGTTCTCAAGGCCAGTGAGGGTCCTCACTTGGAATGCGCACGCCTTGACCCCTTGAGATGTAGCCATGTCGACTGCATGGTGGCAACCTGCGCCTGACACCCTGAAATACCGTTGGCCTTTTGAAACCTGACGCCACACACTATGTGAGTTTTAATGTGTGAAGGAGTTTAAGGTGGTGGGATTTAGGAGTGGGATGTGTGGAAGATAGATTTGGATAGATTTGGATAAATCAATGAAATGTTTGACCCCTTTCATTGGACACCCAGAACCATGTGATCATAAAATGCTGTCTTTTTTAATCGAAAACAGAAACCTGAGTAAAAAACACAAATCAAACAGCATCCACCAAGCCAGCAATATCTATTTTAAAAGGTCCTAAGAGTATTTTTACTACGTCACCCACGTGTAAAACCTTTCCACCTGTCTTTTCAAAATAGACAAAGACTCAAATGATGGACTGGAAACACTGAAGTTGTGCTCCTTCATTCTAGTTACCCTTGGTGTGGTTGAGGTCTGTAGAGCTTTAAGCAATTCGGCATAAACCTCATGTTGTTGTTTTTTACAAAGGGTGTCTTTTTTTTTGACAAAATAAACAGTGGACATATTTACTTAGAGGCAACAATACAGTTGATACAATGTGTACATAGTCATGTGCCAGACAATTTTTTAAGTCATGGTTAGCTAACCATATACAAATCTTTTATTTAGAAAAATCTTTATTACTCTTTCACAATATACGTTTCAAGAAACATAGGTAACACTTATACACTTGTAAGACTAATAAGTGAAACTGGGGCCAAGAATAAACTAGATGCTTACTGACAAATGGTGACAAACATACTATTACGATTTAACACATGCTTTCCCTATGTTTCACTAGCACCACAATAAGCGGTCCCAAAAACATTTATTTTCCTTTCATGCAACCCCTACATCCCATGTCAGTGTCATTCCCAAATCTGCGGTTTGCATCTTTACAAGTGTACGGCCTCTAATTCGACGAGAGAAACTCGTCTCGGTCAACAATAAGAACGTCAATCTCATTGAAGACTGAGACATTCGCAAAGAAGGATCAATGATGGAATGCAGCAAAGTCGTAGTACTAAAGCACCACTGAAACTACAGATGTCGGCAAAAACCTGAGATTCATTTCGAGCCTTCAGTTTGTGTGTTGACCTTTTCTACTGAGAGTCCCGGTTGATGGTGCGGATGGAGTGCTTATCTGTATGGGGCGTGTCACTGCCTGGTCTCCCCCATTAAAACCAGATCTGGCGGGGGTCACGTGTGGTAGGGAGACTATAATTATAACTGGCTTGCATGTCTATCAGCACCCACCTCAAGCTCTGCCCTCTGCCCACTTAAACTCGAGATCAAATTTCATCGAGTCAGTTTGTTATTTGTACTCCATCTACGAGAAAGAAGTCAATGTGAACCTGTACTCCCAGTAGCTTCATTTTGGCTTGTATTGTCAGTATTGTAAGTATTGTCGACACGTTCGATAGGTAACATCTCCATTTAACATTGCACACACATGCCACGATACCGTATGTCACGGGTATCTTTAGTGGGCTGTGTTTTATGGGAACTTTTAAAGCAAAATGGCGTGACGGCATGCAATACAATGACCACCTGTCCATCATGCTAGCACAACATGTATGTACAGAATTCTTGATGTTAGAGTATTTGGTTCTGCTAAATAATGTGTCATGGATATATTTAAATGCAAGGACGGGTATTCACGTCAAGTATTCCACCCTGCATGTGCTTCCACTTTGTCACCAGAGATGTCATGTCCTGCCCACACCGCATGTATTTTCTTCAACCCAACCTGGCACCGCTCCAAGTTGCGAAATGGTTTTCCTTGCCCCTTTTCAAAGGTCAGAGGTTACGGTCTGCATGATGCTTCATGTGTTTAGCTGTGCTCCAGTCATATCACCAAAGCATTCTCCAGTCTCTCCAACGCAGTAAGACATTGGTTCTCAATTGAATAGTAGCAGGAATATCCCACGTCAACCCGCTATGAAAGCCTTCTCGTTGCTAACCACCAGGCCCAAGTTAGAAGTTATAAAGCTAAGAGGAGATTCCCTCATCCACCCACACGAGAGCTCATGCTCTCGTGTGGGTTATTCAGCTGTCTCGCAGCTTTAATGGATCAAACCGTGAACCCCACTCAGTCAGGGGTCACCCCTAACTCACACCACAGACTACAGAATGCGGAGCTACGACTAAGCGTAGGGCAAGACAACTGGTGTCAGCTGCTCCATGGGGCATTGTCAGGTGAGAGGTGAGGGCAAATGTGATCCGTTATTAACAGCCCCAAGGCAACTGTATGTACATGCCTTGCCTACAGTTCACACATGCTCATGTACCCTGACTTCTGTAGGGTTTTTTCTTCAGAAGGATTTAGTCAAAAAGAGAGTCGGAGACGGCATATCTTTCAAAGTCAAGGTGGCTTGATGGTTTATTCAGCGATGCAGTACGTGGTAGCGTAAGACACAAAAAGCAACTTTCACACAAGACACATCCTATTATATAGCCTGATATGAGGAAAATCTCCTGCCCTGCATGATACTATTTCACAACGTTCTTCCCCTTACTCCCCAAGGTTCGTCATCCTGTTATGGGTCCTACATGTTTGTCTCCTCGCTCATCTGTCAAGGTCAGCTCGACCTGCCACTCTTGAGTGAACCTCGATCTCAGAACCAGAAGCAACCCAACTCAAGGCCTTCAACTCTGAGTGTTCCCACCTGTTACCCCTGGCAGATCCCTGCATCGTTGTCCTGGGAAGTCCTGTTTGTCTAAACTCCTGAGCCCATAACGGCCTCACTTGAGATACGCACACACATAACAGTCTCATTACCTGACAACTCCCTGGGCCCCCTCTCTCATTCCAGAACATTCTCTGGACCCTGGCACCATTTCTGCTGTTGTCCTCTTCTCAACCTTCCAAACCCCTGCTACCACATTCCTTACTTGGGACTAGTTCCAGGATGTTTCTGCTGTGCAGATCCCACAGCCCAAACCTAAGCCTTTCCTCCTGACCACTGAGTACCCCACATGCCTGCCTACCTGCCCTATGATCAATAAACCACCACACGTACACACGTACACACTGGTAAAGGGAAAGTACCTTGCATCGCACCACTACCCTGACTAACACATGTAGCCTCATGCTGTGCATAAGCACAAACCAAGACAATAAGAGACAAGCCCGCACAAAGCACTCTATTAAACATTGTTATCATACAACTCATTGCAGAGTTACCAACCTTAGCTTTTCCCTCAATGAAAAAGCTTTGGCGTAGGCTCGACACATAGACACAGTTAACACTTTAACCACACGCATACAGTTCAAACAGAGACAAAGGTCTAGGATCGGATAGTTGTCTGTTTCACTGTGGCTCCTTTCCAACGATAGTACCATACTGTTGCCATCAACAGATTTGAAACACCTGTATTTAATCGAAGTACTTGTCACAAACACTTGTGACGGTACAACATTATAGATTGCGATCATACGCTACCTTCTCTACTGACTGAATGTTTCCTTTCTTTTGGGAACTGGTCTTCTGCTACCCCCTCTGCTGCCCCTGTCTCTCTATGACAGACCTTATAGGGTATGGGGCTCTTTCAAAGCCACTGGCAGCTGAACGATAAATTACCTTGCATAACACACCCGTGCGCACACACAGACACACACAGCACATACAAAGCACACTGGTAAAACGGAAAGCCACGCGCAGACGGGCCTTTCTTGTCATAAATTCAGCACTGTGATTGCGTACTGTATTGTGATCGTCATAGTAATTATAAGCATTTCACTGGGAGATGTTTCGGCTTGTGACGTGCAGCATTCCATGTTTCAGTGATTGTTGAAGTTGGGCCTGTGGGTCTGTTGCCGTTGGGACCCGCAGTACCCTTAAAAACACACAAGGTGGAGCTATTTCCAAAGTAAGCAGCGGTCATGGACACAAACAGGCCCAGCAAGTTGTCAGTTGCTTAATTTTGAGGCTGAGAAAGGGCCGACGGCTACGTCAAATGTGTCGAGTCTGTGTCGACTAAACAACCTTAAAATCAATCAAAATAAAATCAACAAACGGAAGTAGCAAAATCCGAACTTCTCGACCTTCACTAGAAATGCAAGGGAGATTTATTTTGAGGTAGCGTCGAACGGCCCAGTCACTGGCGGCCACAGCGAGGCAGCAGGGCTAGGCTGTCCCCTGGTGTCTCTTCTGGTGCAGGTACAGAGTGCCCAGGACGCAGAGAAGTGTCACCAGACCAGGGACAATACCTCTGAGGGCTGTGTGGTGTCCATCACCCACTACCTACAACTCCCAACAGAGAGATGAGAACCAATTGACCATAAAAAGGTTATCTCAACAAACAATGCATTCACACTGCCTCTTTAATATATATATATATATTATATACGAACCATCCTCTTTTTGAGAATGCAGTTGACTTCATCCCCCACAGTTCTCAGCTGGTCACTGCATGGTAAACTGGGCTCTGGACACTCCCCTACAGGACACTGAGAGTAGTGCAAGCTGACATGATCCACGATCCCCTTCAGAGCCGCTCCCTCCACTGGCTCCCAGGTTGATCGATGACAGTAACAGATGACAGAAAATTAAACAGATATTTCTCACGGCGATACATCATGATATTCATCGCCACCTTCCACAGGGACCCGTACACAGAGCAGACCATTTACTTACTCTTCGGAGATCTATACTCAAGCATCTAGTTTTCAAAGGAGCTTGTGTGGGTTTCATTTCGGTCTCTTATGAGGAAGTAAGCTCGCTGGCACTTACAAGATGCATAATCAATAACTTGGCAACGTGGCTTATCTTATCATCAGCACCACTATCAAGTAACGAGAAGCATCTTTGAACTCAACCAATATGGTTTATGGATCGGGTATTAGTGTATTGTTATAGATGACCTCACCCCGCCCATCTTACTTATTTCCTGTGAGGGAAGCTGGCAGCTGTAGGAAAGGCCACAAGTGTCGGAGTGGGTCCCAACCTCACGGAGGACGCGACTAGGGACTGTGGCTTTAAAGCCCCTCCCGTATGGGACACTGTGTGGGGGGCTCTGCGAAGGCTGCCAGACCTGTGAGCCATGCTGAGAACTCCACGTATCATCAGTCTTCCTCTGGGATCTACACACTACAAAGGGGGAAAAAACGTTTTCTTTCAGGTGTTGGAGACCATCCCTGTAGTAACCCCTGTCCCATGAGATCGACGTTAGTTCCTAATTTGCGTAAGGGATCAGAAGAATATAGATGCATGGCTGCAGACCATAACATCATCCTTTCCTGAATGAAATTCTTAAATGAAACAGTCAATCTGTATGATTTTCTTTGCAAAAATATGTTCTGATTTGACTACCTCTACTTTACGAAAGAATTACAAATAGGTACACATAGGTCCTTCTGTTTATGATTCGTTAACTTCCATAGCTTACTTATTCTGGGGACAGAGGAGGGGACCGATTTGGGCCGCAGGTGTGCCATTGTCAGGTAAGTCTGAGTGCCTGCATCACAGGTACCTGACTGGAACACACCTCTTGGCCAAATCTGTCGCTGTTGCTGAATATTCATCTGAGATGCAGAGGTTCCATGGCTATTCCTCTGGTAGCCCGCTTTACAATTTTCTCCTCCCATGCTTGTTTTCTTTGCAAGGTAGCCTGTGCGTTGACCTGCGCTTAAGTGATCCCCATTGACTATCCTGACATTTACTACGTGGGGGCCGAGGCTTCTGAGATGGAAGTCACAGCTTCCTGGGCATTTGGAGTCGTCGATCCTGGGGTTAGTCCTGGAACACAGGTGGACAGCTGTGCCTACGTCGATCCTGGGGTTAGTCCTGGAACACAGGTGGACAGCTGTGCCTACGTCGATCCTGGGGTTAGTCCTGGAACACAGGTGGACAGCTGTGCCTACGTCGATCCTGGGGTTAGTCCTGGAACACAGGTGGACAGCTGTGCCTACGTCGATCCTGGGGTTAGTCCTGGAACACAGGTGGACAGCTGTGCCTACGTCGATCCTGGGGTTAGTCCTGGAACACAGGTGGACAGCTGTGCCTACGTCGATCCTGGGGTTAGTCCTGGAACACAGGTGGACAGCTGTGCCTACGTCGATCCTGGGGTTAGTCCTGGAACACAGGTGGACAGCTGTGCCTACGTCGATCCTGGGGTTAGTCCTGGAACACAGGTGGACAGCTGTGCCTACGTCGATCCTGGGGTTAGTCCTGGAACACAGGTGGACAGCTGTGCCTACGTCGATCCTGGGGTTAGTCCTGGAACACAGGTGGACAGCTGTGCCTACGTCGATCCTGGGGTTAGTCCTGGAACACAGGTGGACAGCTGTGCCTACGTCGATCCTGGGGTTAGTCCTGGAACACAGGTGGACAGCTGTGCCTACGTCGATCCTGGGGTTAGTCCTGGAACACAGGTGGACAGCTGTGCCTACCTCTCTCACAAAGCTGTCATTCCTATGGGGACTGTTTTCGAGACTAGGGTCGTTAAGGTCCCTTTGACTGAAGTTATTCTTCCCGTACTTGTCCTTCTCCGGCTGATTCCTCTTTAACCAGTGAGATCCGGGGTTTGTATATCTACGGGATGGTTTGGATATCTACGGGATACACTGCCATATTAGGTGGGGCATGGAGAGGATGTTCTGGCACTTAAATAAATGTTCTCAGTATTAGGATAGTTCATCTGCCACTGACAATTGTGCACTGTCGTTTTGAACTAAAAAACATCGCAAAGTTATTCAGGACAGCTTTTTAGAAAGTGGCTCACCCAAACCAAGGACAACTTTTTTCTTTTCAGAATGTCTTCCCTTAGCACGTCTAAAACTCATCGCTGTTATAGGCCATTAGGTTACTGATTTGGTGAATATGGTTCTCTTCGTCAACAAGACACGTATCTATTGTGACGCTTTTGGTCGGCACTTCTGTTCAAAATCTGATAATGCTCGAGTACTGATAATGATCGTATCAAACATATCACAGAGCCCTGCGGTTTGGAGAATAATGCGACAGTCAGTCAGCCACCTACAGTGGTGCTACTCAACTAGACAAGTTAAGTAAACTTCGTGAACTAGTTAGCTAGTAGTTACATCGTTTATGCTATTTGATGATCCAATGATAGTCTTATGACAACGTAGTAGATTTGTTTGAATTGTTAATTTAAAAAAAGAGGAAATAATGCATTGTAGCCGATAGACTTGAGTAGGCCGACTTCTTGCGCCGCTCCTTTGTGATAAATTCCTGCTTTCGACACTGTCACACTACACAAACAGAGATTAGAAAAATGAGTAGGATAATCTGGGACAGCCCTCAAACACTAAAGAGGGCCACTTTGTAGGCGTCATATTACCCTTTTAGAAACACTGCAAGTGGCTCCTGTCCAAACAAGATGGGAAACTAATCCATATTATTACAACCAGGGTGGACTGCAATGGTTTACTGATCGACCTCCCCCAAAACACTATCAAGCAGTAATCTATTTGCAGCAGCTATAATACCAAAACGAAGAGAACTGTGCACATATAATTAGAGACCTACACTTGCTTCCAGTTAGCTACATCATTGAGTTTAAAGTAGGCCTTGTGCACAAATGACTCAAGAGCTCAGGACCAAAGTACATGTCAGCTTCTAGAATATAAACCAAGCAGTGTGCTTAGATCATTGTGCTACCGCCACAAACAGGGTGAGGCAGTTTAGGTAGCCTACCACTGCTGGAACCAGTTCCCAGAATCAATCGCAGTCCCCTACTGTTACTAAAGTCTAGAATGAAACCGTGCTCCTCCGTGCTTTTGACTAACGAAGCAATGCTGTTCCATGTTGTTTTATGTGTGCTTATATTAATGCAGCCTATTAATTTGAATTACAATGTGGATGAAATGTGCTATACAAAGAACTTGCTTTGCCTTGCCTGATTGTCTACATTGCACGGTGAAACGCCTTTTTCCAACTGGAGGGAGGGTCCTTATTCTAGGAATCCTATTGTTATTTAAAGATATAATAGAACAAGCCTATCATGAAAATATAATGGATATTATTAACAGTTAAATGTGTAGTTTGTGAAAAGCCTCAAAAGAATTGGGGATGACAAACTAAACAAAAAACACAGTTTGTTACAGGATTAACTATGTTAGTGTACTGTACTTCAAACACACACCAAATTGTTTTTGTGCATTTGGGGTTGTGGTCATTTGAAATGTCCTTTTGAGGTTTTTCCATAAACTACACATTTAACTGTTAATAATATCCATTGTATTTTCATAAAAGGCTTCTTATATATAATATCTTTGGATATGTATAACCAACTTACCATACAAACAATAACTTATCATAACATTTTAGCTACTTTTTGCTCAAATTGAAGGCGACTTTATTTTATGTATATTTTATGTGGTAAAGCCATTATGTAAAATTATTCCCAATACAACAATTCTAGCTTTTTTTGCACAATCCCCAACCAATTTGTGTCTTCATCCACATGGAGAAGCCATTTTTATTGTAATTTCATTTTATATGCTATATTTAGATGTAGCTATATATTTTTTAAATAAGGTAATTGCAGGCATCTGGTAGTCAAGGCATCAGTGTCAATATTGCAACACGTTTGGGTGGGGTGGTGAACGGACTTTCATGAGGGTGGGACATGCAATGATAAAAAGCTGTCTTTAGCACTTCCTGGTCCACTTTAGAACACGCCATCAACGCAGCGGCGACATTATGGCCGACAATGAATGGAAAATAAGATGTCAGAACGAGTGGAACATCACAGGCATATCTATGCCCGACTCCGTGGACTGGAAGTTCGTCTATGAAGCGAAACCACTCGGCAGAAATTTGTTGAGGAACCCGGCGCCTCACGGTAGTTGACTACGTCACTCCTTTCTGTACTATGGCGATCCACAGTAGTGGAATCGAAAGAATAGATTGAAGGACAGATTTATGGAGAGCTATCAGGCTGATGACGGTGGCAACCCTCCAAATATAATTCAGATCAGATCAATTGCAGTTGTAACGCTGGTTGTTGTGAACTTGAATACTGAGGGAAGTTAAATTGTTGCCACATAGCCTAGTCACAGTTCTTATCTTAACACAATCAGAGCAAAGTTACGACATTCATATTATGACTGTTGCGGGGATCTGAATTTGTCAATATGCTAGTTGAAATTCTTGCTCAAAATGTACTTTCACATTATCCTAAACCTACCATAGCGTTTCACAGTACTCATTACTACCACTAGGTTTACAACTCTATCCTATAGATTACGTATAGGAAGGAGACAATTCACAGAAACGTTGTAAATTCCTTTTATCTACTGTGCCTTTACAATGTGTAGTGTACACTACACATTGTGTACAGTGTACACTACACATTGTAAACTATAGATTTTCCCCACCCAGGTGTGACTCATGACAGCCTGCCTCCTGAGCCTGAACTGACAGGCGTGCCTAGAGATGAACCTCCTCGTTCAGAGCCAGAAGGTGAGTCAGCAGACATCCTTTTGCATTCCAATAATCAACAAAGAGTGTTAATGGAAGTTTTGAACATTTGACGGTGACACATTGATTAACACTGAATGGCATTTGTGGTCCATCCCAATGACACTAGGTGACTACACTGGCTGGACCACCAGCGTAGAGGAACTTCCCTATGACAACAGTGGCATACCACCAGGGGTTGTGGTCTGTTACATGCCTCAGTTCAGGTGAGTAACACTCAGCTACTATTGGCATTCAAAATGGCTACCCATCTCAGTCTATTTTTCACAGGGATCTTGGTATGCCTGTCCACAGTTGGTTTACCCTGGAGCAGAAAATTGACCTGAAGTCTGAAGGACTGTGGGATGAGCTGTTGGATGACCAGCCTGACATCCTTATACAAGACAGGTGGGTTAGACAGGCATCTATAAAGTGTAGATAAATACCAAAACCTCTTTACTTAATTACACCCTTGGGGTTAATAATCATGCACAGCCACACCCATCACCCTGGTCTTGTTTCCCACTAATATTTGCTATAGTGTTATGTATGGTGTATTATTCGTTGGTAAATACAGTCAATAATATGAAGGGCTAAGGCTGAAATTTTGTTATTTAGTTACACACACATGAAGCCTTTATGAAGTTAGCTTGCCCCATACTGAAGATGCAAATTTTTAAAACATTCATGGCCTCGTTAAAATTAACATTACAGTTCTGCAATAGTTCAAAAACTAATAAAAAGCTGTCTTGAGTTCTTATTTCACTCCTTGACAAAACCACAAAATCGTGTTTTTCTAAGGTGAGTCCCTCATTTTGATCTTGTAGGTATGAAGAAAGTCAGCTGCACGAGTCCATCTACCAGCTGCATGTAAAGTTGCTGGGAGGAGATGGTCAGGTTATCTCAGAACACACAGCCAGCCCCAAAGAAGACCTCAGCACCTACTCTCACACCTGGAAAGAAGTATGCATTCGTAGTATTGTTTCACACTGACGTAAAATCTTTTGTTTGTGTTGTTCAGCCTATTTGTCCATTTGTATTGTGTGTTGTGTTTTGCTGATGTTACATGTTCTTAACTGTCTGCAGCACCTTTGGATTCATCACATTGTGTTTATCGTTGTGTTGTTCATATTTTCGACCTGTTTTCTGTGTCTGTTTAGGTGTCGCATGTCTTTTCAGGGTATGGAAAGGGGGTGAGGTATGTCCATTTCCTGCACAGACTGAAGAATAAATACATGGTGGAGTTCTTCCCTACTTTGGTCACAGGCAGCTCAGTCATCGTCAAGCCAACCTAATCCAGCAGCGATTGACTGTCTGACTAAAGTATACACTGTCAAGTTTGTACTGATTGTCAGCGAGGGTGGAAACATATCTTTTTAATTTGCAAGATCATTTCTTGCAATTTTACGATTGTTTGAAAATAAAGAACAATTGCTGCACATATGTTTTTATTCTGTAGACTTTATTGTTACCGGCAATGCGCAAAAGCAAAGTTGCAGAAGGTAGTCGTATTTTATTACCACCAACAGAGGGGGTTATAGCAGTCACATTAACTGATATCTTTGATTACTCTTTGCTAGTGTCATTCACTCAAAAAACAGCATTTATTGCTTATCGTTGACAAGGCTTGGAAGTTATACAATTGATATCACAAGAAAAACTCAGCACAAGTGATACATATATTGCACATTAATTTAATGTGCAGTGTGTGTCATGAATGAATGATTTCAGATAAGCGTGACAAAAATCCGTCATCTGCTCATGTAGCTAATTGGCTGTACCAATTCGGGGGGTAAACGGGGGGCTGTGCCCCCCGTTTACTTTGGACCAATGGTGATGTAGAATTTCGCAGTTGCGCAGTTCAGTGTGTGTACGATCACCCACATGGGATTCAGCATCTGTTCGGGAATATGAGTGAACGTGCGTCTGTGGGTCCAGTTGTATGTTGAGAAGGGGACAGTTTTAGCGGGGACTTGCTCAAGAGTGTTTCTGAAATAATGTCAACTTCAGGGCGAGTTGATCCATAGGCGTCAAGGTAAGACCAGATATTTGGGAAGAAACACAGGTAGGCTACCTGACAGCGGACAAGGCGCTTTAGAGGACCGTTATGTGTTTAATTGCATATACACACACAATGTTTGGAGTTTGTCGGGAGTACGAAAGTGTAAACGTAACAATTATTAAGGAAGTTTACTTCATTTGAAAAGTAGCATATATGCTACTTTTCAAATGAAGTAAACTTCTCTTTTGCGTCTCTAAGCAACTGTTGGGCATCCTTTAAACAACGCAAGAGGCTGACAGTTACTGGATGAGTAATCACGCAGAACATGTATTTTATTCTGTGCAGATGTTTCACTAGATTCACATAGATTTAGATAAAAGTGTACTTCAGTTTTAAAGGCCTCTGTCCTGGCCTCTGTCCTGTTCATTTAACTTACAATGAATTCTCTACATTTAATGCGTGTGAGACTTAACAATATGGTCATGTTGTTTAGGTCATGTTGTTTGTACAATTATTTTGTAGCTAAACACTTCTACTCTGGTTCTAAGTGTCATGAATAATATAGTTAAAAAGCCTCTTAGCAGCGTGCAATTACGCTTGTGGGTTTCATCTGGAGATATAAAAGGTATCTTGTTGTGTGCAATGTTTCTTTGGTCCTCTCTCTTGGAGAGTTCTTTACACATAAAGTTAGAGTTCTGGGTTGACGGTTAAGCAGGGGAATACAAAATAATCATCTTTGGACAGAGTAACTGATTGTACAATGACCCAGCCTTCTCCTGTACCTGCCTGGCCACCGGCCCACCAGCCTGTCAGAGGTGTTGAGCTGTGAGAGATGAGGCGTTGACTGTACATTCATCCCCCTTAGAGCCGAAATGCATTGTGTTTGATTACACACGTGCTATTGCAGGCCTCTCTCTTGTGTCAGTCTTTAGCGCCACGTCAGACTAAAGAAAAATAAAGAACTAAAGCTACCATTTTCCAAAGTTTCTACCTTTTTTTGTATTTTTGATTGTTTCAATCTCAATCTAAAACAAACCGTCATAAAGAGACACATCACCTTGGATAACAAATATAAAATCCCACGCCATTTAGCAGGCCACATCCAATGAACACCGTCTCACTCTAAAGCACTCTTCTCACGGTCAACGGTATCAAAGATGCGATGGGCTTCGGCAGCTAAACCTAAGTCATCTATTACAAAAGCTTCGTGACACTCATCCCGAAATGTGACTCTCATATGTGTGTCAGCACAAGTAAACCAACGCTCCCTCATTGTATGCATGCATTGACACGTGCCCGCCTGATTGACAAAGGAGCAGAGGGAATGGATACAGTGCTATACCTTAGGTCTCACTGCCTTCACTCAATCAGTAAGACTGCGTATTCCATAGGACCCGACAGACTGCTGCCACGGTCACTCGGAGAACGGGGGTTTCGATCAAGTTTACGTGAATGTTAATTCATCGTTGTAGTATACTCCCATCCGAAAGCTGCTTTTTCCTATGCGAGAGGAAATAGATTAACAGTTGCTGCTACCAACAGCTGGTATTATGAACCGTAATTAAACCGAATTAAAACCAGTGATATATAAATATTGTTAATTGTCTGTGGGAAAACATATCTGGATTCCTGTGGCTTTGAACTTGAATGGTGGATGAACTTGGAATGATGCCTCAGCTTATTACAATGTGGACAAAGCAATGCTTCCTGTTAGCTAAGAGGAGTGCCAGAGTGATTGGGAGGACTCAGTGCAATGTGTTGCAGCACTCAGAGTGCACTAATGGCTATTAAAACATGGTGTTCTCACACAGCGTTGATGTGTGTGTGTATGTGTGTGTGTGTGTGTGTGAGAGAGAGAGAGAGAGCGAGCGAGAGAGCGAGTGTGTAAGCTAGAGAGAAACTGTTTTGTTTTCATTGACACACTCCTGTATAGCATTGTCAATGTAGACCTACTGCCTGCCTCTGCGCTTTTTGTTGAACACTTTGTTGTTCTGACTGGGTCTAAAGAGTAGCCCTGAATTGAGAGTGGCTTGGAAAACAATAAAAGTCATGTACAGATCTGAGATGATACAACTAGACGTTTACAAATCCTTTTTTTTTATAAGGATATACATGGCTACGTGATTTATTTCCACGTGGTGCTAGTTTTGGCCTGTTTTACCCATACCAAAGCCATTTTTTGGTGTCTGTGTGAGATTGATGTCCTTGCAAACTCTTCAAATTCTCTACAAATTCTCTCCGTCACATCAAACACTGTCTGCTGTATTATCTTTCGGGGGTCCCTCGATATTATGAAAACTAAAGTCCAGATTTATGGTTCGGTACGCGGCTATTCTGCCCAGTCACCATTACCATTTCTGTGCAGTAATTGATCTAACCCTACCTGTTTTTTTTGTTACTGACTTTTTGTTTCAGTTGCAGTCCTGAATATTGCATAACTGGTGTCTCTCTCAGACTGTAGAACTGCACTGAAGTTGAGAATGCTGCTCCTTCTAGGATGACTGGAGCACCAGTGGCCGGGCCTAGGGTTCTCACAGGAAATAGAAACCACAGGAGCCGCTGTCTTCTGGCTGTCAGTGGTTTGTCTCGTGACCTCTTTCTGTCCACCTCGCCTCTGCCCTCGTGGACACCGGTTATCCATTAACCTCCGAAAGACACGTGCCGAGTAGAAGTGTGGCACGGTTTGGACACGGAGAGAAGATGGCCAGGAAGAGATAGCGAGAGACGGGTCTGAGAGATGCTAAGGCAGTGCCAGGTTACGTGGCTGAACTGGAGTGGTGTCACTCGCTAAAGAGTTTAGTCAAGGTTTTTTTTCCGGGGGGGGCGCTAAATCAGTGATTTGCCTCAGGGACAGTAGCTCTTTGGAGGGTGAGGCAGGGCTGGATGCCGAGTCTATGGATGGGGCTTTGTGTCACAGTCGCAAAGTGTGGTTACGGTCTGTCTGTCGGCCTCTCTGTCTGTCTCTCTGTCTGTCTGACTATCTGTCTGTGCGGCCCGAGGAGGATTCATTTACACTCCTCTGGTTCCGGGACAGGTACACACAGCAGCGAGCCTCAGTCCCCACGTTACTTATTAAAGGGTAGGATCTCTTTCCTTTAATTCGTTTAACTGCAAACAGGCAGACTGTCTAACTGCCATGATTTGTGTGTAACTCGAACTTCTGTCATTACGCGGTAACCACGCCTGTTGTTTTTGTTTGGGAAGATGAGTCTCCATTTTGCAGTGCCCAGTCGTTTGTACCGAGCTCAAGTACTTTGAGGTCATCAGGGAGGCGTGTGTTCCGTGAGATCTTGAAAAGATAAGGATCGGAACGTGCTAGAAACGGTGTTGTCTTTGAGCCGGATGTGAGCTGGTTCAGAGAGCACAGTGGATTTGTTTTAGCCAGACTGGAGCCGTCATTCTTTAGGAAAACTCCAATGAATGGGGTATGCTGCCACCTGTGGCACCTGATGTGTCAGGTTAGTAAGAGAGCCTGTAAAAAAATGACAGAGCTGGTACATATTGTACAGTTTGTGGCTCTTGTAGTTTATACATTCAATCCTATTTTTTATTTTTTTGGGAAAACGTATTTCGTTTTTCAGATAATCAGTTGAGACACCTGCTCTACTTTTTTGTTGTTGTATTATTTTCATTCATGTCTATAATGAATTATTTGCATCAACACAAACAGGTACTTAAGTGCCTTCAATCTTTAATAGTATCCTATCTCTCTTTCACTCTCAGTTTCTTTGTCTAACCGTCTTACTTTTTCGGTCACTTATACCTGCTGGTTCTCAGAATCGCCTCTCTTAGCTGCCACTCTCTCTGTTCCTTTTCCATGTTCTTTGTCTCTTTCTGTCACCTGAACCTGCCGGCTCTTTCAAGTAGCATTCCTTATTCACCGACTCTTCCTTTCTTTGTCTCCCTGTGTTTCTCTCTCACCGGAACCTGCTGGTTCTCAGACGTAGCCTTCACCTACCTGGAATTCCTTGACACATGGCAGAGAAAGGACATATATTAAACAGTGACAGGTGTTAACTCTCATTTTGCCCGTTGCCCGCTATCGGTGTAAGTTAATCTCAGGCAATCTCTTATCGGTGGCGCTGACGGACGGGAACGGTGTCGTCGTGGGTAACAGGAGAGGAGCTGTCGCCCCGACACACAGCTCAGTGTCATGCTGCAGGTAGTCGAAGTGTCCAGAGCACTGACACCTCCAGTGGTACTGCCGGGGGGGGGTCAGGCGCCTTCTCGGACCACCCCAGGGTCCTAGCTGTAGAGGGAGACCCAAACTAGAAGGCTGAAAAAGTCAAAAGCAATGACATTTCAGTTGTGACACATAAGAAAATCGCACGTAATCGCACGTAATTTGTAATTTCGCACGAATATCTAAAGCCGGTGATGCGGTGCAGTGACATCGCGCACGGAATATGTCTGTCGTTCGTATAACAAAATGTGTTTTTTTTTAATGAAAATTAGGTGTTCAGTTTCAACCCCTTCCAATGTAGGCCCCTTGCAGGAGGGAGGCCTCATCTGTTGGGGCGGAGGGTCGAGGGTTAGGATTAGGAGAAGTCATCTCGACGTCAAAGGCTCTCCCCCTAAAAGGCCATGCGTGGTGCTGAGCTTCTCCACAGCTGTGAGGGATAAGCACTTCCTGCATCCCTGCATAGACATGACTCCATGGACTACCATCACTTCCTGCACCCCTGCATAGACATGACTCCATGGACTACCATCACTTCCTGCACCCCTGCATAGACATGACTCCATGGACTACCATCATCTCTGATTTCCAACCAGGATTGCCTAGTAGGTGGGCCCAGGGGTTTAAGTTATATTTAGGGAGAAGCATTAATAATGCAGCCCGACGCTGCAGCTTCTTGATCAGCTAATGCTCATTTATAGGCTCCTGTCACCTACAGTTAGGCTGGAAAAGAAATCCCCAAATTTATAGCCACAAAGCAAACAAATGAGATCAAATGTGATCAAGTGTGAGTCTCTCTTAACAGCTGAGAATACCCTTTACAGGGCTGTACATACTTGCTCGTTTGAGTGACTGTTCACAATCACTGTGGGTGTCCCCTCACCTTTGGGAGTTGAGTTCCTTCCAAGAAATTCAAACAAACATTCCCAGTTGGAAAATGTCCTCATGTCACACGCACACGGGCTCGAGGTCTCCGTCGGGCTCGGCCTCGCTCTGTTACCTGTGCGGTGTGGTCGAAGTGTCAGATGGGAGTCAGATGGCTGAGCGGTGAGGGAGTCGGGCTAGTAATCTGAAGGTTGCCAGTTCGATTCCCGGCCGTGCCAAAATGACGTTGTGTCCTTGGGCAAGGCACTTCACCCTACTTGCCTCGGGGGGAATGTCCCTGTACTTACTGTAAGTCGCTCTGGATAAGAGCGTCTGCTAAATGACTAAATGTAAATGTAAGTGTGAGCAAGGGGTTGTTTTGTTGCTCCTGTGCCCCCCCCCCCCCCCCCCCCATCAGTGAAAGAGGGCCCTCTGTCTGAGGCCGCAGTAACCATAGCAGACGTTGGAAAGTGAAATGCGATGCGGTGGCCCTTTGGGCCACGTTTATCAATCACAACCTCTTAATGAGCTGGCTGGAGCACCGGACAACATCAATGATGCAGCAGTCTGGTGTGTGTTACCGCCGGCAACACACCAACAACAACAAAAAAGACGGTCTCATCTGTGCAGGGGCCTGGAGGGTCGCCAGGCATTATTCTTTCTTCCTATCATACACACTTAGCCACACTCTCACTTACACGCACGCACCCGAGTACGATGTACTCGGGGGGCGCGTGGCGCATCACCGTTCACCCACGCGGCTTTGGACTAAGCTTGGACTCACATTCGATGCGTGTGACTTTCAAATGCGCCGACTTTTGCGCACTTCTGACTCACATGCTATGTACAGTAACGTACAGTAACTGCTTTACCTTAGCAGTCGCCGCCCACCCTGGGAGTACGTTGTGTTTTCGAAGATTGAAATAGTACTTCTACACATTCTCACGATGAAAGGACTGTTGCAATCTTGGAAATAACCCTAAGGAAATCTTATTTGTGGTTTTTTATTGGGCCCCAGGCATGGGCTTGGTCCCGTCATGACTAATTGAACAGTAATAAGACCTTAAGTTCTCAATGAATAAGATATGGTGCCACACACACCACCCCAGGGTTACCGGTGCAGGCTCGCTAGGGGGGTCATTGACACAGGTGACCCTATAGGTAGCCTTGTCTTAGACCCCCCCCCCCCCCCCTCCCCAACACAGGAAGTGCATGTATGGAGTCCACGGTTTGCAACCGAGGAGGTTAGCATGTTTTCTCGCGCGTTCGTTTTCTTTTCTCGCGGTTTTTAACGCAGTTTGCGTAGTGTGCTCACTCACTCACTCCCCCTCCCTCCCCCCCGCTCTCCCTCTCTCCCCTCCACCCTTCTGTCGCTCTGTCTGACCGGACTGTACTGTTCTATTTCCACTTGTTGGGTATTTAGCTAGGATGCTGATGCAGTAACTGCGTCTAGACTGTTACACGATACAGACAGGGAAAACATGCGCTGGCACACTGACACATCTTTTTCTCTGGATCATTTTCATGTTTGTAACGAGAGAGCCGAATGGCGTAGTTCTTGTAAATTCCATTAGCAACTGACGTCTCCAACATGGCTACCAGGATGGCCTGCTGTATATTTTCTTTTTGCCTCCTTCCCACGGAGGGTCCCTTACATGATTCAAAAAGGCATCAATCAAGGCTGAGTCATCTTGAATTCATTAGCAGCTAGCTTAGGATGCAGCCTTGCGTAGTTCAGCCCAGCACAACGTGGGCGACCCTATGCGGGCCGCGTAGAAGATTCATAAGCGAAGGCGTCTGAGATCTTCAATAGAGTAACAGCGGAATGAACGTTGATCGAAAGAAACCCAAATTATAAATCATTAGAAAACAGAGTCGGTTCTATCCTAACACTTCTCCCCCTCTCTCTCTTTCTGTGCCTCTCCCCCACCCCCCACCCCCCCTCAGGATAGTCCTCTAATACAGCTGTTTCAACGGGGACCCCAGACATGACTATACTCCCGCAGAGCGCGGGACCTCTCTCCTTCTCCGCCTCTCTCCTTTTCCTCATACTCCTGCTGCCCCACCCGTGCACGCCCTCTTCCCAACCCCAGGTGGTGCTACGGGCGTCGCCCACACCGGTCACCCAGACGGTCAACCAGACGGTCAACCAGACGGTCACCCAGATGGTCACCCAGACGGTTAACCAGACGGTTAACCAGACGGTTAACCAGACGACCCAGGCGGTCGGCAACTCCAGCTTGTCGGGCAAGCGGACCTGCACGGACAAGGTGGTGTGCCGGCCGGGCATCCTGCTGCCGGTGTGGCTGCCTCCAAACCCACCTCTGGGAGAGCAAGCCGGGAGGGCCATGGTCTACTTCGCCTGCCTCATGTACATGTTCCTGGGCGTGTCCATCGTCGCCGATCGCTTCATGGCCGCCATCGAGGTCATCACCTCTCAGGTAGCCCCTCCCCTGTGTTTCTCCCTTCTCTCCGTTGTCTCCCTCCGACGCTTTTCCCGCTTCGACCGCGATTGCGCTCACCAGCCTGGGGGTTTTTCCTCCGTGTCGTTGTGGTTGTTAGGAGAAGGAGGTGACCATCACCAAACCGAACGGGGAGACGTCGGTGACCACGGTGAGGATCTGGAACGAGACCGTGTCCAACCTCACCCTCATGGCCCTGGGCTCGTCAGCGCCCGAGATCTTGCTGTCCGTCATCGAGGTGATTGAATGAGGGCTTGAATGAATGAACGAATTCCCTTTTTGGTCATCGTAGGTTGTAATGTGCGAGGGCAAGTGAGGTCGCGACCCTGACCTTTGTCCTCTGAATGCCAGGTGTGTGGGCACAACTTCCACGCTGGGGAGCTCGGTCCGGGCACCATCGTGGGCAGCGCCGCCTTCAACATGTTTGTGATCATCGGCATCTGCGTGTGGGTCATCCCCGACGGGGAGTCCAGGAAGATAAAGCACCTCCGCGTGTTCTTCATCACCGCCTTCTGGAGCATCTTCGCCTACATTTGGCTCTACCTCATCCTGGCCGTCATCTCCCCCGGAGTGGTAGAGGTGCGTGTGTTTCCGTGTGTCTGTTTTGCGTGTCTGTTTTGCGTGTCTGTTCCGTGTGTCTGTTTGTGTGTCTGTTTTGCGTGTCTGTTTTGCGTGTCTGTTCCGTGTGTCTGTTCCGTGTGTCTGTTTTGCGTGTCTGTTTTGCGTGTCTGTTTGTGTGTCCGTTCCATGTGTCTGTTGCTATGTCTGTTGATGTGTCTGTTGGCGTGTCTGTTGGCATGTCTGTTGACGTGTCTGTTGACGTGTCTGTTGACGTGTCTGTTTTGCGTGTCCGTTCTGTGTGTCTGTTTGTGTGTCCGTTCCGTGTGTCTGTTGGCGTGTCTGTTGCCGTGTCTGTTGGTATGTCGGTTGGTGTGTCTGTTGGTGTGTCGGTTGCTGTGTCTGTTGGCGTGTCTGTTAACGTGTCTGTTGACGTGTCTGTTTGCGTGTCTGTTGGTGTGTCTGTTTGTGTGTCAACACCGTGAGACGTCGTCACGCATATGGTTTGACACGTGGGTTAGATGTTGTCAGTGCGTATGTTTATGTCGTGTTCATACCTCAGGTGTGGGAGGCTCTGATCACCCTCCTCTACTTCCCGGTGTGCGTGATCTTGGCGTGGATCGCCGACCGGCGCCTCCTCTTCTACAAGTACATGCACAAGCGCTACCGCGCCGACAAGAGACACGGCATCATCGTGGAGACGGAGGGCGACCTGGCTCCCAAGGGGCTGGACGTGATCATGGAGGGCAAGTTCTCCGACGGCGGCTCGAGTCCCGTCAACTCCTCGAGCGTGACGGTGTCCGTGCAGACGGGGAGGGAGCTGGAGCAGAACCGAGAAGAGGTAGGTGGGAGATATGAATGAGAGGGGTCAGATGCAAAGGGGTCAGATGGCTGAGCGGTTAGGGAATCGGGCTAATAATCAGAAGGTTGGTCCGATTCCCGGCCGCGCCAAATGAAGTTGTGTCCATGGGCACTTCGCCCTACTTGCCTCGGGGGGAATGTCCCTGTACTTACTGTACGTCGCTCTGGATAAGAGCGTCTACTAAATGACTAAATGTAATTGTAAGGATGAGAGGGGAATCGCATTGGGAATCATCTTCTATATCACATTCCCGTTGTATCACACACACGTTATTTCTTAGGGATGAGAAAAACCTTTTCAAACCGAAACAAGAAAGTGTTTTTTTCTTCTTCCGTTACACAGCCAGAGACGAAACTCAAAAAAAGTCGACGCCGTTTCTGTAATGTCGTTGTTCTGGCTCGATGCTCCAGGTGGTGCGCCTGCTGAAGGACCTGAAGCAGAAGCACCCGGAAAAAGACCTGGAGCAGCTGATCGAGATGGCCAACTACACGGCCCTGGTGCACCAGAGGAAGAGCCGAGCCTTCTACCGCATCCAGGCCACGCGCATGATGATCGGCGCCGGCAACGTCCTCAAGAAGCACGCCGCCGACCACGCCCGCCGCGCCACCGCCGCCGCCGAGGGGGGGCCCCAGGAGGTCGACGACCGGGCCACGTGCGCCCACGTGTCGTTTGAGCGTGCGCAGTACCAGTGCACCGAGAACTGCGTGACGCTGAGCTTGGGAGTGGTCTGTGAGGGGGGGACCGGGCAGAACACGTTCTGCGTGGATTACCGTACGGAGAACGGTTCCGCCAACGCCGGGGCCGACTTTGAGTTCGGCGAGGGAACGTTGGTGTTCAAGCCTGGGGAGAGCCGCAAAGAGATCAAGGTTAGGAAGGGTGGAGACAGGAGAGAAAGGATAGTGCTGGCATCTGTAGGGAGTCAGGTGGCTGAGCGGTTAGGGAATCGGGCTATTAATCAAAAAGGTTGCCGGTTCAATTCTTGGCCGTGCAAATTTGACGTTGTGTCCTTGGGCAAGGCACTTCACTCTACTTGCCTCGGGGGAATGTCCCTGTACTTACTGTAAGTCGCTCTGGATAAGAGCGTCTGCTAAATGACTAAAATCTGTATCTGGCAAAAGAATGGCCCTTTTGAGTCAAAAAATCTATACAAATGTGTCTTTGATTTGGTGGGATGATTTCAGATTTATATTAGGATTATATTTCATTATATTTGTAGGATTAAAGATGGCAATTTAAGCAGGAAGTCAAGTTTTTTTGTTTGTTTAGTCACATAAGTGTGGTGTGTCCTGCGATCCCTAGGTGGGCATCTTGGATGACGACGTCTTTGAAGAGGACGAGCACTTCTTTGTGCGTCTGCAAAACCTACGGCTGGACGAGGGTGGCAGCGAGGTTGGGGCGGGAACGCCCCCGCGGGGCCGCTTGGTGGAGCCGCTGTTCGCCACGGTGACCATCCTGGATGACGACCACGCGGGTATCTTCACGTTCAGCCAGCGCGTGCTGCGCGTGAGCGAGAGCTCGGGCGTCGTCGTGGTGACGGTGGCGAGGAACTCGGGCTCGCGGGGCACCGTGGTGGTGCCGTACCACACCGAGGACGGCAGTGCCCGCGCTGCCGTGGACTACGAGGAGACCAAGGGGGAGCTGGAGTTCACCAACGAACAGACGAGGTGAGTTGAAACAGCCGAAGGGGAGAGTCTTCAGGGCTTTTTGGCAGCCATCTTGTTTTCATTATGTTTGTTTCGATAAACTGGAAATCGATGAGTGCACACTCTCTAGATATGTATAAGATAATTTAGTGGTTGGTAGTAAGTTGATAATTTTGGAGGTCTATGTTTATGTATATCCTCAAGGGATATAAACACAATGTTTGTCTTGTAACTGTACTTAAGTTTGTTACATTTACAGATTTGTGGTAGGCTACTAAATGGACTAAATGTGGTTATGGGAAGTGAACCCCTGAATCCTGTTGTGGGGTTATTATGGGTTGTCAGCAACTCACACAGTCTCAATCATCTGCTATTAGATTATTACATCAAATGGTAATCCCAGTCTTTATCAAGATTGGGAACTGTTTGCCATCTCTGGCTCATCCATTTCCCTGTAAATGTTCAGGCGAAAGTGCGTAGACTTTATCTGTATCCAGCCAGTAAAGTGAAAGCCATGACATTGCAAATCATGTCAGAAGAAGGTACCTAGCTAGTACAGTAATGTAGGATTCAGACAGGCCTAAAAGCTGCCATTGATTGGAGCTACTGCACTTTACAACACAATGGTACATTACAGTAACCAGTACACTATCCACAGGGTTAGATACGACATGAAACTGTAGCAATGGTTTTATTGATTTGCATCATAATACGTTTGCATGGACACACTGTGTTTGTACAACATGTGTGTGTGTGTGCTATTGAACCCTTATTTAACCTTCACTATGTCATTTTCAGTAGATAGCAGGCTGTTTGTGAACATTTCAGAGTTGATTCCTATTGTGCGTGTGTGAATATCTGTGTGTGTTTGTATGTGTGTGTGTCTCAACAGTCAGACCCTACAGGTGCGCATTGTGAATGTGGAGGAGTACGAGAAGCAGGAACATTTCTTCGTCGTACTAGAGGATCCCAAGTGGCTAAAGAGAGGAATCTCAGGTCAGTGTTGGTCCTGTACACGGGTGTGGTTTGAGTGTGTGTATTCGATTATTTGTCGATTTAGCGAGGCGTTCTCCTTTCACAAATGTTGTGGTTAGTTATAATTACAGTTTTTCACAATTGCTAAAACACATTCTTGAAACAGTCACCGATTTTCTCAAAACTGTAAACACAAAACCTCATCTTCAAGCACTATTTACAAAACCTCTGAATCCTCTTGCAAAATGAAACTTTCGCCTCAAAACACTCTTACCTGTGCTCAAAATCAAGCTTTCGCCTCAAAACAGATTTACCTGTGCTCAAAATCAAACACTGCTCTCAAATCATAAACAAAGTGATCAAAATGATATACACTATCAAGCAGTCAGTAAACAATACACAAAAAAATTGAAAACACATTGTTCAAAACATATAGTTCTGAAGGAGAAGTACATTTTTACGTAATCTCAAAACAAATTTCATATTTATCCGTCATTGTCTTTTGATGAACGACAACATGTTCTATCATAGTAGCTCAAAATGTATCAGAAATTACTACTCTGCTTTGCTCTTTGCAAATTTTTTTGTTCTTTCTCCATCCTTGTACCTCTATATAGTACTGTACCCTGCATCTCACTACTCACAACTCACTCTTGTTCTTTGTTGATATGAACCTGCAACCAGTCAAAATCTATTGAGCAGTCAGTACTGTTACTGTAACAAATGGAAAGCACAATGTTCAGGGCCATACAATTTGTTCATTGTACAGTATACAGCCTACAATGCACTGTACTACAGTATACAATACTACAGTAAAAGGGATAAAAATCTAAGGAGTAAACATGTGATCAATGTGCTTCTTCTTGTCTTTGGGCTGGGTCAGGCCAGAGCACTTCGTCGACATCACAAGCAATATTTTCCCACCTTCAACAACCTGTTTGCTCTCTGAACTGGCTCATATTGGTTGTGTCACATCATTTGAAACAAGTGAAATCAATTTTGAGTGGTTGTGTTTTGTCAATGACATGTTTTCTCTATTTGTATTTGATTGTTGCCATTTGTGTTTACCAGTATGGATGACATGTGCATTAGAGTGCAGAATGTGTTTTGAGAATGAGAATGTGTTTAGAGTTTTGCTGAAAAGCAAATGCAAATTGTGTTTTACCATGTGAAATGGTTTAAGGTATTGACAACAGACTGCACAATTAGCTACATGAGTTCAGGCAACTGAGAACTTTGTTCAGCCGATGGGTTTTAGTGTTTTAGCAATTCAGAAAAAACTGTAAAGTTAACCTGTGTCTCATTTCCCACAGCCTTACTGCTCAACCAGGGTAAGTCACAGAAATAACTCACACGCTCGACATTGCGCACAACCTCTTACACAGGAAGAATTCACATACTCGTACGTTTTAAGGGACTGATCTATACCTCTCTCTTCTGAAACAGGCAAACCCACTCCAGAGGAGGAAGAGGCCAGGAAGATCTCTGAGATGGGCAAGCCCATCCTGGGGGAACACAGCAGACTGGAGGTTATCATAGAGGAGTCCTATGAGTTCAAGGTGTGTGTGACGTGAAAGGTGCTGGGTTTGCGTGGGGGGGGGGGCGGGGGTGGGAGAGAACCGGCATGCAGGCATCTGTGCTTGTGTATTTGAGAGTGTGTATGTGTGTGAGAGAGAGAGAGACAGAGAGAGAGAGAGAGAGAGAGAGAGAGAGAGAGAGAGAGAGAGAGAGAGAGAGAGAGAGAGAGAGAGAGAGAGAGAGAGAGAGACAGAGAGAGAAAGACAGAGAGAGAGAGAGAGAGAGAGAGAGAGAGAGAGAGAGAGAGAGAGAGAGAGAGAGAGAGAGAGAGAGAGAGAGAGAGAGGTGATAAGTGTGGTACTAACTCTCCCCCCTGGGTGCCCTCCTACTCCCATCAGATTCGACAGGGAATGACTCCTAATGGCATTCTAAACCCGGTACAGTAGCTACTAGCGCTGCATGCAGTGTGAGCGCTGCATGCAGTGTGCCCTGGTCCTCAGAGAGGACCACCGCTCCTCCTAACCTCTCTCATATGTTAATATGATCCTTCTTGTTTCCCGGAAAATATAAAAAGACACTGTGTATTTTCGACATGTATGATATTTAATGATATTTGCTTAAGTAGTCCTGTGATCAAGGTGTAACTTGATTGAAGTGTCCTCTTCTCCATACCCTTCCTGATATATTTTTAAACTGAACGGACGTCTGCATGTGTCTGTGTGAAACCTTTACACGGTAAACTGTTTCTCAACGATGTCCCTGAGCTTCCTCTGGGTCTCATATCCGACCCGGATTTTGTGTCACGATAGAACACAGTGGACGAGCTCCTGAAAGACACCAACCTGGCGTTGCTGGTTGGCACTCACACCTGGAGAGAGCAGTTCATCGACGCCGTCACTGTCAGTGCAGGTCATTCAAAACTTATTTCCCTCAAATATGTTTTCCGATACACAAGAAAAAAGTTCATCTTCTTTATTATCTCTTACGATAATGCCTATAAGATTTGAATCGAGAGAGAAAAAACAGTTTAGGAAAATGTTGAACATTTACGGGTGACTATTTAATTTAACCCCCACTACCGTTTAATCCTTGCAGGTGATGGGGATGACGAGGGCCAAGAACAACGAACGCCCAACTGCTTTGACTACTTCATTCACATTGTGACAGTATTCTGGAAGATTCTTTTCGCCTGCGTTCCACCGACGGAGTACTGGAACGGCTGGGCCTGCTTCATAGTGTCTATTTCCGCCATTGGACTCCTGACAGCCGTTATCGGGGACCTGGCCTCCCACTTTGGCTGCACTGTGGGACTGAGGGACACTGTCACGGCTGTGGTGTTTGTGGCTTTGGGCACCTCCATCCCTGGTAAGTGTGTATATTTGCGTCTGTTCGTATTGTTTGTATCCTCCATTTCTCAGCTGTCTTCAAGCCTTATATTCGACAAACTCCTCACCTTGATGATTCTTTCTTCCTTCCCCTCACAGACACCTTTGCTAGTAAAGTCGCTGCCACTCAGGACCAGTACGCCGACGCGTCGGTGGGGAACGTGACGGGAAGCAACGCCGTCAACGTGTTTCTGGGCATTGGAGTCGCCTGGTCCGTGGCGGCCATATACTGGGAGGTCAAAGGGGAAGTCTTCCGCGTGGATCCCGGGTCTCTCGCTTTCTCCGTCACGCTGTTCACCATCTTTGCCTTCATCAGCATGGGCGTGCTCATGTTGCGCCGGAGGCCATCGGTAGGGGGTGAGCTGGGCGGCCCACGGATCACCAAGGTGCTGACCACCATGTTTTTCTTCGGCCTCTGGTTTCTCTACATCCTCTTCGCCAGTCTGGAGGCCTACTGCCATGTAAAGGGCTTCTGAGAGAGCATTGGTGAACGAGGATTTATTGTCAAACACACATGCACACACAAACACGAACAGGCCTACATTATACTCACACGCTACATATCCCTCACCGAAGAAACATCGTAAACACACGAGCACACAAATGCACGCACACCATCGACGACATGTTACGAAAGGTTGTGAACACTTTCCTCCGTTGATGAACGAGGAGACGGGAGGAACAAAAACATGGGAACGGTTGAAAGAAATGACAGAACAGCTCACCGAGACGACCACGTGAACACTGATCCTATAAACAAAGTTCTCAGTATCTGGGTCAGAGTCAGGCCCGAAGAGGGCTTGGATCACTTAGCTAAAGGTTAAGTATTCTACAAGATGTAAGTCACTGACTGAGAGGATTTTAGAATGGTACGTGACTACCTGGGAATTTGAAAATGTGTCTCCATATTTAAGAAGACCTCGCCTAAGGCTGGTTCGCTAGGGGTGATGATGGGACTGTTGCTTCACCCAGATAAACATTGTGAACGACAGCCTCCTCTTTCACAAGGGCCCCTCCACAGCTTTTGTATAATAGTTTTTCCTTTGAAATAATTGTATATTTACAATGTCATGTGACAAGAGGCATATAGGTACTATAAGCCTCACATGTTAAACTTGAGCTCAATACTGAAATTTGTAACATCATTCCCAAAACCACTATACATGATGATGCATGCAAAATACTAATGCAATTCTTGAGAAGCTGTTACATGAAAAGGTAATACTGTAATGTAGGTTGGAGATATAACTGGATATCTGCCATTTAGAGTGACCACTGTGTGAAGGAGAGGATTCATCCAGCACAATATGAAGACTTATCCATTTATGTATTTATTGTGTCGTTTAATGTATGTATATCTGAATGTCACAGCTTTTGTTAGCTAAATAATATTGAAATGTATCAGTTATCGCAATTATACTGAAATTGCATCACTGTAAATGTCTCGGCTTGTTTAATTCATTAGACGAATCTCAAATCGCACCAATAGCTACCTTTATTTGAACAATGCGCGCAGTGTACATTTATGATTGACGTAAGAACGCGCCCGTGCTATTTATGCTGTTTAGGGGTTTCTGCCAATAGAAACCAATGGAATTTCACTATTACTGAAGCCCCTCCTCCCTGAAACCGAAAGATATGAGCTCTCCGGTTGGCTGATGCAGGTTGGCGGTACTTCCTCTTGGTTTTCTGAAAAACGTGCTACTGACCCGAATGAACAGCTAGGCCGAAACGGGAAAGGGGGGATCGTGGAAAATGTAAGCACTTTACCATGTTTATATTAGAATTGAGAAAAAAGGCGTAATTCATCTGCAGGTAAAGGAGATTCATTCATTTTTTTAAATAATTTCGCTTTCTCGTTTCAGTGCTTGCAGCGGGCGACGGCGGACGCCAACCGGAAAAAGATTCATTCACTCGCGGAACCAAGGCGCCTAGATTAGCTAGCCTAGCTAGCAAGTATATCGGAAAGTGAGTAGCTAGCCACGGCTACCGTTGTTTATCGTGTACCAAAAATGTTTTCCAATTTCACTAAAGTCTATAAGAACATGAATAGAACATGTTTTCAACAAGCCCACAGTCGAGTCTTACGTAATTATTGTTACGGTGCTATTTCTCCTGATGTGCAATGGTCGAACAAAGGGTAACGTTATCTAGCATAGAAGGCAATGCGGCCTTGTCACTGTTATTAGCCCACGCGCACTAGCCAGTTTGGTGTCTTGGCTTTCTCTGTTGCATGTTGCACTGGTTTGCAAAACATGAATGTACTAGCTATGCGTTTTCAGACATGCAGTCACATTAGTGCTCAACGATTGCTTGTTACAGTAGTCGTGTATGCGTTCAATATAACTTAAGTTTACATTGAATGTTGTACTTAAGAACCGAAATGCGGTCTTATCTCTGAATGAATGCATCAGATGATGGAGTTAGTCCTGATTAGTTTATACAGGGCAGACCAAATGTTTGAATATGTTTCCCTTACCCGGTCAAGGTTTCAAGATGTCATACTCGTCGTCAAGAGGTTCCTCTCGCAACACCGACTGCAAGGTGTATGTGGGTGACTTGGGCAACGGTGCCGCCAAGGGCGAGCTTGAGAGAGCCTTCAGTTACTATGGACCACTACGCAGCGTCTGGGTTGCTAGAAACCCACCAGGCTTTGCCTTTGTGGAGTATGAAGATACCAGGGATGCAGAGGATGCCGTAAAGGGCATGGATGGAAAGTGAGTGGGCATGGTTTACATGGCTTTATCAATAAGTGGATGCTGTGATTGTATGGCTATCCTTGATGGAAAGTTCTTGAACCGTTCCTCCATCTTTGTGTCTAATCTTCAGAGTTCTCTGCGGGGCCCGCATAAGAGTGGAGTTGTCCACGGGCATGTCTCGCAAGTCGCGCTACGGTCGCCCCAGTCGTAGGAACTTCGACCCTAACGACCGCTGCTACCAGTGCGGAGAGAGTGGGCACTATGCATACGATTGCTATCGCTTTAGCAAGAGGGGAGGTGGCCGTCGTAGCAGGTACAGCATCCATCTTTCAGACTTCTTATTGGAAGGATCACCCATGACTACCCTTGACTGTTAGTCCATACCCATGCAATGGTAACTGGATCCGACTTGTTTTGCTTTTTAAGGTCTCGCTCTCGATCTCGCTCTCGGTCTAGGGGAAGGCGTTATAGGTCACGCAGCAGAAGCAATGATCGGTGAGTGCTACTGTGTTTTTCACCGTTTTTTTTTTTTTTCTCCGTTGTAAAATTGATCAGTAGACTTAATAAATTATGTCCCGTTTGGCACAGGGTCTAATCAATACTTCATTCATACTTAACTGCCAGACTGGCCCTTCATTCTGACTGCTATATCAAACATTTGTATTGTGTTTTTTTATCAGGAGACATCGATCCCCGTCTTATTCAAAGCGCAGAAGCAGGTGAGATTTACAAATCCATTTATTGTGGGAATCCTGAGAGACCTATTCTGGCACAATGGTAGTAGCAAATAGTTTTCTCCCCTTAACAAATATGCACCAAATGCTTTGGGTAAATTCATAATGTTAAAAAGTATAGTAGTAATTTTCTCATGAAGCTGGACCACTCTGTTTTGGTATAAAACACTAGTGTTCGACGCAGATAATGTAAGGCCAGTCTCTATACTTATGCCAGCTTTGTATTATTTATTTTTTAAATTGTCTGTTTGCCTTGCAGGTCTGCTTCCCCAGCCCGCTCCAAGTCCAGAAGTCCAGTGCGCAGGTCAAGGACACCTGTGCGTCGGTCAAGGACACCTGTGCGTCGGTCAAGGACTCCAGTGCGCAGAGCAAGGTGAGTCTTTCCCCATTTACTTATGAACCATTGATTCAGTAAAAAAAGAATCAGAATCATCTTTATTCTCCACGTAAGTTTGCACAAACAAGGAATTTATTATGACGGGAAGGTGCATTCCTGCCACAGTAAATTCCTTGTTTGTGTGAACTTGCATGGCGAATAAAACAGATTCTGAAATGAAGATGGATGGTATACATTGATAGTAGATTGCAATGAAGACGGTATTTGAAGCTTAGCGATCACATCACTGTCCCTTCTCTGCAGTCGCTCGCGCTCTCGTTCCCGTTCCCGGTCAGTTTCTCGTCCCCGGGCCCGCAACGTCTCCCGATCTCGCTCCAGGTCCAGATCCCGTTCCGCTACCCCCAAGAAAGACAGGTGAGCCCACAACTCTGGACGTTCCTTGTGGTATTGCCCTGTGGCATAAAAATCCGGTTTCAAACACGATTAGTGCTGACGCCCATTTTAGAAATGCTCTTACGCTCTACAAACTATTCGATGCTGTTTCAAGACCTGCTACAAAGGGTTTCGTTACCTGTGCTTTTGAAAATTTACATTTTTGAACGAGGAGTAGCTTAACTTGACCCAGTCTGTAGGAATGGCTACCACTCTGCCTTTACAGTAGGATGGGATACTGATGATCTGTTTTTGTACTAGTCGTTCCAGGTCAGCCAGTCCAAGGAAAAGCCCAACACCTGATGCTGACTGACCCTGGGGGAATTGCGGCACTGAGCCCTCTCCTTGGTCCCCTTACCCCATTTGCCTCAGGGCTTGAAGCCATTTTACACCGGTTCATGTTTTAGTTTTTTTTTTTCTCTCCCCATTCTATTTAATTTATCCCTTGTTTTTTTGTCATCTGGTTTTACAGCTCTTATTTGGTCTGTACATTATGGTATTCCACATTTTCATTTTGCCATGGTCATTTTAATTCTTTTCACAGGGGAATTTTTTTTCTTTATATTTTTGCATTCATTAAAAAAAGACAGTGGCCAGTGTGTCACAGCTTTTTAAAAGCTGTGTGCTGACTGATGGTGGCTACAGTAGGGTTCATTGAAGTGTACGCATCGCTGTACTAAAGAATGATTAGGGTTTTATTTTTATTTTTCAATGTAAATGGCTATCTTTTTAATAAAATGAATCTTTACACATTGTAGTAATCTGATTCATATGCTGTCTGTTCATTTCTAGTGATGTTGAGATCATGTATCATGAGTTGGATGTAATCTTTCAATGAAATAAATGTAATTGTGTGTTAAATTTGGACTAGGTGAATTTTATAATCGTCCGTACAGTTTGTCACATTTTATACTTAATTCAGAGAGATGATGGTTACTTTTAAAGCGTTTCGGTTTGATTCCTTGACCTTTTGGTTTGATTGTCCGTGGCATTGTTTATTTGAAATTATATTTCTACAGTATTTTGCATTGTAACTGCATTTCAGGAATAAAAAGGATGCCTCACAGTAGAAACACGCCTGTATACATTTTAATATACGGCCTATAATTCCTCGGTGTATTATTTAGCACCTATGAATTATTGTATTGAGGTAGCATTTTGTCTGCGTTCCATAACCCAAGAGCCAGCCTTCTTGATAACTGACGTTCGTCTCATCCAATCACCAACAAGAGAACTTTCTCGGCTAAGTTTGATTCGTCTGTTGGGGGAAATTGACACACAGGTTTCACCAATGCTTTTCATTGCAGGCTCAATTTCTCATCTCGGCATTTTGCGTTTTTGAAGGGTTTATTCGGGACAACATGGCTGCTGCGGCGGGTCGTTACTACAACGAGGGTGGCAGAGCAACGAAAAGGCAAAAAACTGAGGAAGGAGGGATGACTACGGTAATATTTAACACGCCACTCTAGTAGGACACCATAACGTTTGCTTTGTCGAATTTGGAAGCCTGAATGTTTGGGGTGTTGAGAACAGAGAGGATAGTAAACGCATAACGTTCGCAAGCCCCTATTTGTAATGGCAACAGCTAGTACTAGCTAGCCTAGCTAGGTGAGTTAGTACTGTGTATGTGAATTAGTATCCCCTGTAACGACTTTTTCCCCAATGTACATTCAACTTGCTCTACTGAGCAATTTTAATCAGACGTTCTTGGCTAGCTACACTACTCGTGTTCATCCGCGCTATTTATTGCATGCATGCTTGATTGTAAACATTCATAGATGGCTGCTAAATAGCTTGTAGCTACTGTAATGTTACGCGTTAGCGCGAATAGATGGCACTTCTCAGGACTCCAGTCTCTTCACATGGCAGCACTACTAGCTAGCAAACTAGGTAATTTTGCTGGGTGTGGTCTTGCTAGCCTAGCTTGCTATGGCTTTGATTATTCCATGTTTTTTGTACACGAGCTAAAATAATGTGCCGCCTGTTAGCTCATTTTGCTAGCTGCTAGTTTAAATGCTACTTGCTACCCCTAGTAGTTTTGGAAGCCGCTACTGTAGTTATGTAATATAACCTGGACTTGATGGGTTTGTTTGGGTGGCGTTAAGGGCCACTGCAAACACATTGTAAAAATGTGTTGAATGACAAATGTTTCCTATAATATTATTCATCACGTGCGTCTTTCTCTCCGTCAAGGACTTAACTTGTTATGCCTGTTTGAATTTGTTTTAACTATTTGTAGGAGGGCTACGACGACCCGCATAAAACGCTCCCATCTCCTGTGGTGCACATCAGGGGCCTAGTTGATGGCATCATGGAGGCGGACCTGGTGGAGGCTCTGCAGGAGTTTGGCACCATCAGGTAATAACCAATCCCTTGAGAACTCACCCTACAATTGCAAAGGTCAATGCAGCCATAGATGGCCATGCTCAATAAGAAGTAGGATTTTGCGTAGGCCTACTACTTGACTTCAAGAAGTCTGCAGATTCGACCCATCCTTCTTCAATCTCACCGTTCACCCGTCGTACATCAGCAAACGGAACTCTCACTATGCAGTCGTGTCCGGTACGTGCAGTGGTTCACCAACAAGGTCATTTCCCCTCTTCAGCTTTGTGGTCATGATGCCCAAAAAGCGCCAGGCCCTCGTGGAGTACGAGGACCTGAACGGCTCCTGCAACGCCGTGACCTACGCAGCCGAGAACCAGGTGTACATCGCGGGCCACCCCGCCTTCATCAACTACTCCACCAGCCAGAAGATCTCCAGACCGGGAGACCCCGACGACTCGCGCAGCGTCAACAACGTCCTCCTGCTCACCATCATGAACCCCATCTATCCCATCACCACGGTAATGCAAACGACGTTGCCACGCGCGTGATTTCGGTCGCCTTTTAAGATGTCGTATGATGCCTTTTTTTTTTTTTTTTTTTTTTTTTGGGACGTCATTGCTGTTGAAATCATATTTGGTTGTGTCTTTTAACCGTATCGATTCTTTGCAGGATGTGCTGTACACCATTTGTAACAACTGTGGGCCCGTACAGAGGATTGTTATCTTCAGGAAGAACGGGGTTCAAGCCATGGTTGAATATCCTTTTTCAGAGTAGCACAATTAGTGTATTCCGAAAGCCATTTTGTTATAGGTATAAGTGGTCAGGCTATAGGCTAAAGTATAATTCCTACAGTCTACACACTGTACCCAATCATTACAACTTGAATCCTTAAATGATGATCTAATATAATATTTGCCATTGTTGTTTAGCCTAAATAAAGTCAACTTCAGTCAGTATGTAAGGTGTAATTAACCAGGCAGAATATCACCACTCCTTTCTGGCGATAGACGACACATTTGCATGGACAGATTTGAATAAGAATGTATATTATGTCCTGACTGCACCAAGCTTCCATAACTCCCCTACGTTTGACTCAGTGCAGAGTGCCCAGAGGGCCAAAGCGTCTTTGAATGGGGCTGACATCTACTCTGGTTGCTGCACCCTAAAGATTGAGTATGCTAAGGTTAGTGCGTCTCTCCGTCTCCTTACAGATCCCTAAGCCAGCTACACGGGGAACTTTCAACATTCATTTCTGAGTGTTTTTGTTTTTTTGAATGTCATGCTCCGCAGCCAACTCGCCTCAACGTGTTCAAGAACGACCAAGACACCTGGGACTACACCAACCCTAACCTGAGCGGCCAAGGTACACGCACACCAACAGCCCCTCATCCCCCCCTCCCCTTCTCTCTTCCTCTGGTTCTTCTACTCTTACGGCACCGTATGGGATGGGTAGGGTCCCAGGCCTCCAGGGCTAGTGTCTCTGAATGCCTCTCCAGCGCAGTGACCTCGCCCATCGGCTCAAAAGGCCGTTCACCCGCCCCCGGGATTAGCAGGGGGTGGGAGGGGGGTGGGGCTGTGGAGGTCATCTCAGAGGCACTATCCCTGAGACGCGTCTTGTGTTTTTACATCCTCTCTCGCAACACGGCAGGCTCTCACAGTAAGGGCACGAGGAGCGACCTCCGGGGGGGGGGGGGGGGGGGGGGGCAGCCGGTCTCCAGTTCAGGCTCACGCATGTTCAGTCGTCCCGCTGGTTTATTTATTTATTTTTGACGTCAGTCGAATGCACCTCCTGTCACAGTTGAAACGCACCTGGACCCTCCCGTCACACAGGTTCTCACACTCCTCTGCAGGCCCACACAGCATGTCACACAAACTCACGTCCCCGCCCCCCTTCCCCCCCCCATGTGTTACTATCTTGAATCACTCCAGCGCAGTTTCCATGCATTTAGGCATTGCTTGGAATGCATCTACACTCATTCATGTATTTATTTATATATATATATATAAAATTTAAATGTAAAAAAGAAAGAAAGAAAAAAAAAAACATATTGGAGATTTTGTTTTGTAACTTATGCTTTTGATACATTGATTCGTCTCTGTGTGCAAATTGAAGGTTCGGGCAGCCCGTCTCTTGGCAGCTACCGTGTCTGTACGGGTGTCTCGTATATCTAGGAGGAAACAAGCCTCAGACACTGTAGCTCCCCGAGGCTGGCTGGCTGCGATCTAAGTGTCCTGTCAGCGAGGAGCTTGTATGCTAGCTCAGAAACGCAGTCAAGCCAAGTGAAGCTGCTTTTCTAGTTTCTGTACATTCTGGAACGTTGTAGCTCGAGCTTGAGAACGAGCGTAAACCCGTTGGGGTTTCTAATGGCCTCTTTGGACCTGTCTAGCTTTGTTTGTGAGATGGTGTGCTGCCGTGAGTGTCAGACTATGACGTAAAAGGATTCACTGACACATTGTCGTTTGACTGGCGCTGCAGGCAACGCACACATCCTCACAAACACACCCGTGAAAGGTCTTAATCGGCCTTTCTCGACTCGCGGCCGCAACATCTTCATCCCAAGTCTTCCTCATGTACGGGTAACTGGCGGACAAGGCGACCGAATGGCCCTCCTATCCGGCTAGGTCCGAGCGCTCGTAAAAAAAAAAAAAAAAAAATAGGTTTCCGGCTGCCCTTGTGAGAAAAGGCGCTCCCCGTGTCCTCACCGTGCACACTCACACCAGCTCCCCTCGAGCCTTCCAGCAGACACACACCAGCTCCCCTCGAGCCTTCCAGCAGACACACACCAGCTCCCCTCGAGCCTTCCAGCAGACACACACCAGCTCCCCTCGAGCCTTCCAGCAGACACACACCAGCTCCCCTCGAGCCTTCCAGCAGACACACACCAGCTCCCCTCGAGCCTTCCAGCAGACACACACCAGCTCCCCTCGAGCCTTCCAGCAGACACATGCCAGCCCCCAAACAAGCCCGACAACGAGCACCCCAAAAAAAACAACCAGCAGCCTCCACAGTATGCATCGGACACAGTCGGGGGGACACTGGAATCACACTACCTCAACTCTCAGATACTCTCCTTATCCTCTCTCCCCTCTCCCCCCCCCCCCCCCCCCCCCTCCAAGTCCACCACCACTCTCTCTGTTCCACCTCTGGCGAGGAAGAGGCCATAGTGCCGTTTGATCATGGTGAGGGACAGAGGCCAGGACCTAATGTGAGCAGACACCCAGCCATAACCACAGACTGATCTGATTACATTGATAACCACCAGTCCTCTTTACGAGTAACCGCACACCTTCCCGAGCGCTTGAAGACCTCACCCTCTCGACAGACACGACACATTTTTTTTTGTGCGTGATCGGGGGGCCCCCCCCCCTCCCAGCCCTCGGGGATCCCAGTTGTCACACACCACAGCCGCTTCAGAGAGCGGCAGAGGAGATGTCAAACACACAGCCCCGAGAAGGGGAAAACAGACGACAGCACATACCGAGACAGTGTTTACAGAAGGGCCGAGAGACCCAGTCTTTTCCGTCTCTCAACCTGGGTGTGTGTGCGTGCGGTCTTCCTACCTTATCCCTCTCCCCCCCCCCCCCCCCCTCCCCCCCTTTCGTGACGACAACACACCACGACAACACACCCGAGCTGAACACTCACGGGGCAACAACACACCCAAGCTGAACGGCCAGTGACAACACACCACGCAGATATCGACACTCCAGACGACTTAAAAAAAAACTGCCAAGCCACTAGATGGCCTATCACATCGTCAAGGGGGGACAGCTATCGTACAAAAAACAACCGGCATAACATTCGCGGCCACTTACACGAGGAGAAGCGCCACACCAAAACCCCAGGGCGGGGGGGACCACGAAGACACAAGCATCAAACACCACCGTCAAGCATACAAGCACAGAGACAGACTGATAGAAAAACCCTCATCTTTACTTTTTTTTTTCTCTCCCAAAGTTCTCTCTCCATTGATGGACTCTGGTGCTCTGCTTTTCCCCTTTACCCCCCCCCCCCCCTCCATCTCCCCTTCTCTATGCTGTTATGTTGATTTCTACGTTGTTTTTTCTCTCTCTTGACTCCGGCACGCAGTGATGCCTTTAACGCCTCCCGTGTGATGCAGGTTTGGCTCTGTGTGTCTGCGGACAGACTCCCCTCTCAAACGGTGCAAATCCCCCTCCTGCTTTGCGGTTAAAAGCACGGTAAGCTGGGAGAACCGCGCCGCCAAAACGGCAGCCCTTTTTTTGTTTTTTTTGTTGTTGGAACCCGAAAAACAAACCCAGCCCGGCCCGCTCTTATCGGAGGATTGCTGGATGTACTTTCTCTGGTGGTGGGGAAGGAAAGGGGAAGAGTGAGTTGGAGTCACAGGTGTGGAGGGTAGGATCGTTGCTGAAGAGCGCCCCCTACCTGCCCACTGCGTCCTGTGCGCTCCATGTCTGGTGCTGTAAGTACATGTAAAGACATGACTGACCTGATTGGGGGGGGGGGGGATACATGTAAATGTCTGTGTTACCGTGGTGACTTAACGTCAATCCCCCCCAAGTGAATCGTTTATCTTTTTAACGACGTTTTCAAGAAGACCAGGTTTGGAATTTCAAATGAGGAATCTGGTTGAACGTGTTGAGAGCCAGATCGTTATTGGATCTCTTGGAAACAATACAGATTTGGGGGGAGGGGGGTAGGAGAATAGTTGTCGCGTTCTATAGTCAGGAAATCATTCAAACGCGTTGGATAAAACTAGTTTGCCAACTCGTTAAGCAAGTCAGTTGTCCAGTCATGCCATAAACATTTCTAGTGGGGTGTTATTGAATGTTCTTCTGCTAGATTAACATTTTGAGATTCCAGTCCTGGGTTCTGTCATGATGTTGAGTACATGTGTTTATGACCATACAGAAGTTTGCCCAAGATGGTGTGTTGAATGATCCCTGGCACAGGAATGCTAGAGCTCATTTCAAATGTCTCAATCTTGCAATATTTGTTCTCGTTGTAGAAAATGGGTCTTGGAAGTGAGATGAAACCAGACTGCAGCAGTAGCTTAAAATGTAGCTGCTAATGTTATAAAGTTATTTTCAAATCAGCTTGGGGTCATTCATTGATTTCAATATTTAGATGTCATTTTTTAAACTGTACATGCCTGTTTTTTTTGTTGTTTTTGTTGCAACCATTATCTCCCAAGTGAAAAATGTCCAGCAGTGGTGTGGTTTGGTTGCTAGAATATTTCACTACCCTGCTAGTATCCATGTTTTGGTGTTGATGTATGTGTATGTACCTGCACAGATGCTGACGGGGAAGGCAATTGGAACAATTCACAAGGTGTGTGTGAGTTTGAGAACAAGATGCATTTGTGTCCTTTATGCTCCTGTAAAAAAAAAAAAAAAAAAATCTCCATTATGTTACATTATTTCTAGTGATGCAACAAAATGGTCTCAGGGGAACTCGAAGCCTGCAAACTTGATTCATGAGCGAATTAACACACTTTACTATCTTGACCCAACTCCTGCATGTTGATCACAACCGTTCCCTTTAGCTGTTCAGTACATGTGCACTTAGAAGTGGGGTTTGATATCAGGGGTCCAGTTCACTTGACCTTTTCTTTACCCTTTGGTGCCTTTAGATCCAAATGCCAATTCTAACAAGCGAGCAAGGCAGCCCGCCCTTCTGGGAGACCATCCTCCTGATTACGGTAAACATTCAACCCCAAACATTGCTACCAGTACGATAGCCGCAAAAGAGCGACACATTAATCTCGGATGTCTATTTGCCCGATTATCCTCACACAAGGTGGCGCTCAGGGAGGCTATCATGGCTATAACGACGAGAGCTACGGGCCCCCCCCGCACTACGAGGGACGTCGCATGGGGGCCCCCATGGGGGGCCGTGGTCGAGGCCAGCGTTTTGGGCCTGGATACGGCCCCCCGCCCCCTGAGTACGGCCCCCATGCGGACTCCCCCGTTGTCATGGTGTACGGCCTGGAGCCCTCGAAGGTCAACGCAGACAGGGTGTTCAACGTCTTCTGTCTCTATGGCAACGTGGAGCGGGTGAGTCGCAAGCGACACAAAAACAAACAGATCGACGAACAAATACTGCTTTGTGATTGGCAGGACACATGAAAAAGATGTTACTGTTTCCTGATCTGTGTTGTTATCTACGCTCAGGTTAAGTTCATGAAGAGCAAGCCTGGGGCAGCCATGGTGGAGATGGGAGACTGCTATGCTGTAGACCGCGCCATCACCCACCTCAACAACAACTTCCTGTTTGGGCAGAAGCTCAATGTCTGGTAAGCGCTCCTCACTAACGATCCACAAAAACGCAGCGCTGTCCTGTGATTTATTTTGTGCCAGCGTAGTTGCATTGATAGTTGTTGGAGTAACAGATGCCTGTGTTCTGCTAGTGTGTCCAAACAGCAGGCCATCATGCCCGGCCAGTCTTACGAGCTGGAAGACGGCTCCAGCAGTTTTAAAGACTTCCATGGCTCCCGCAACAACCGCTTCACCTCCCCGGAACAGGCGGCCAAGAACCGCATCCAGCACCCGAGCAACGTCCTGCACTTTTTCAACGGCCAGCCTGACATCTCTAATGAAATCTTCAGCCAGGTGGGAGAAAGGGGGAGGGGCTTGTGTATTAATAGTAATGATGAGTTTGATCCGTGCCGTATCAAACATTTTGTCTGAGAAGGGAAGAGGATTCTGACGTTGTTCTATCTTCTACCAGGTCTGCGACGAACTGGGAATCAAGAGCGCGTCGAATGTCAAACTTTTTTCTGGAAAGAGTGAGTGATAAGTAACGTTCACGCCAAACCCATCGTATACATGACAAAAAAATGCGTAGCATTTCCAGGAAGCCTTCTCGTCCAGTGTCAATAAATTGGACTGTGTCTCTCTTGCCTCGGGCGGGGCTACAGGTGAGCGCAGCTCCTCCGGCCTGCTGGAGTGGGAGTCCATCAACGACGCCATGGAGGCTCTGGCCTTGATGAACCACTACCAGATGAAGAACCCTAGTGAGTTCTCAAACCATCCAGCACATTGAATATTTGTAACTTTTTTATTTTACCATTTTATTCATATACCTTTACCCTCTTTCCGCAGGTGGTCCTTATCCATACACATTGAAGCTGTGTTTCTCTACTGCGCAGCATGCCAACTAACACACCCCACCGAGTATCTGTCATCCTATATCTGCATAGTGTACATTGCATTTATGTCTACACCTCCTGTATAACACATAGAAACTGAATAATGGTATGAAACTGACACTAGTTCTCATGTAACTTAAAGAATAGAAGGGTGAGAGTTTTGTATCAGTGAGTAATGTTTGATCTTTAATTTTTTAACTCCCCCCAATTTCAATTGTGTTCATTTACTTACAGTAGGCACAGAAGGGTGAACCTTGGACGTTCTAATATAAAAGTTTATTTCACGTTGACACTGCCTTTTCTTTTTTTTTAATAAAGTGAATGGTGAGCGTTGTTGTAGTGTACTGTTTTAAAAGCTTGTCACGTATAAAAAGCTGGCCATGGGGGTGGATTCATTCGAGTTGTCTGAGTACACTATGCTCACTGTCTCTTAAGGAGATGTCCGAATCTGGAAGAAAGAAGAACAAACATTACATTCTAGAGAGCTGGACTCACCACTTCAGACTGTGGGATAGCAACAATGCACCACAAAGTAGCATTAGTACAGGGACCTTCTGCCTTGTTATATAGTATTTTCTTTTTACATTTCATTTAACAGACGCTCTTATCCAGAGCGACTTACAGTAAGTACAGGGACATTCCCCCCGAGGCAAGTAGGGTGAAGTGCCTTGCCCAAGGACATTTTGCACGGCCTGGAATCGAACCAGCAACCTTCTGATTAATAGCCTTACTCCCTAACCGCACAGCCATCTGACCCCCCCTTTTTTTTTTTTTTAAAGAGTGGGGTTTTACCGGTGTCTGCCTTGTTCCACTGCTGGGCGGCCATGTAGGTCAGCTGGGCCAGACGCTTGATGCTCGGGCCGCAGCAGTTGTACACGATGAAACTGAAGAGGATTGCCGAGAAGGTGGCAAAAGTCATCTAGGAGGTTGAGACAATTTCAATGGAATTAGTACACCACAGCCTCTTGAGAAGGGAGTTTAGTACACTACAGCCTCTTGAGAAGGGAGTTTAGTACACTACAGCCTCTTGAGAAGGGAGTTTAGTACACTACAGCCTCTTGAGAAGGGAGTTTAGTACACTACAGCCTCTTGAGAAGGGAGTTTAGTACACTACAGCCTCTTGAGAAGGGAGTTTAGTACACTACAGCCTCTTGAGAAGGGAGTTTAGTACACCACAGCCTCTTGAGAAGGGAGTTTAGTACACTACAGCCTCTTGAGAAGGGCATTTTGGTTGAGGGGGAACAGGACGAAGCACACTTACCAGCATGTAGAACAGGCCTCTGTGAGGATCCAATGGGAAGCCATGCACGTGGAGGGTAAACCGTAGCGCGTAGTCACAGTAGGTACTCAAATCTACGCCCCTGCAAAGGAAAAAGAACAAACCGGAAACTCCTGCTTTACTGTGAATTCACAACACTTGTCTCCCACGACCTTCAAAAAAGCACATACTTGTTTGAGATCTCAATGATGAAGAAGTAGTCTGGAGCCTGGAGACTCTGAGCTGGCAAGTCACCGCAGGGGGAATACCTCTGGCACAGCCACCTGCAACACAGCACACACACACATCAAAACGTGAGAGGGTTCTCTCCAGACGAGCGTCTGAGAATCGACTCCACACTAACTGCGGAGGTGTAGGACAGTTCAGGGTCAGGGGAGCAACTGATACTTGATTCTGTTGGTGGTGCCATGCAGGACCACAAAACCCTCTTTGGTGACGTTCAATGACTGGGTCTCATCGGCAAACATCCAGACCATGGTCCTTGAGGAGCTGAGGAGCATGAACACACACCCAGGGGGTAGAATTGGTCATTAGAAGGTTCTGGAACCAAGTAGCTGATGCGAATAGTTTTTAAAAAAGAAACTGTTTCTACATTTCAAATGTGTGTTGTGATATTAAATGCCCCCAAGGTAACATGTTATATTTCATTTAAACTAATGACGCCGTTTTCAGAAAGTTTGCTGGCGTTTCATGTGTATCTTCAGTGCGCTTACCTGAAGTTGAGACTGTTGGACATCAGCACCTCTTCTGGAGAGAAGAGGCGTATGTTGTCTTTGGAGAACGGCCCTCCACCCACAATCTTGAAGGTATAGCTGTTTGGAAATACATTAAAAAAATTAAAAAAAAAGATATACACAATGATCCACATTCAGATACAAACATATCACGTAAAAGCAAGAGATAAAAAAAAAAAAGGATAAACGAGAGAGAGAGACGTCTCACCTCCCAAGGAACGGCTCAGACTTTCCAGAAACCATGTCCTGGATCAGGAAGAAGGGATAGAACACTGACGAGAGGAAAAAGAGGGGAGGAGAACTCGTCACGACAACAGTGAGAGACGTTCACCACGGCATTGCTCAGAAGACGGCTCATCTCAGATCCTTTTCCTCCTCGGCCCGTAGGTGCGGCATTGTCGCACGGCCTGAATATTTCCGCGTGTCTGAGTGACCTTATGAACAGAGTGCGAATTATACAATGATAATCGGGGGGGTCAACTTCTTCTGCATGGCGTAAAGTATTATTTACGATTACAGGTAAGAACGACATATAAATGTATCGACCCCCCCGACCTGTTGTGTTTACCTCTTTTGGAGGGGTCCAAGTCTTAATTATGGGGGTCAAGCCCCCCCGAAATTCGAACCCTGACACGAACCCCTTTGGTCATTTCGGCCCAAACACACATACCAATGGTCATTTACATTTAGTCATTTAGCAGACGCTCTTATCCAGAGCGACTTACAGTAAGTACAGGGACATTCCCCCGAGGCAAGTAGGGTGAAGTGCCTTGCCCAAGGACACAACGTCAGTTTGCATGACCGGGAATCGAACTGGCAACCTTCGGATTACTAGCCCGATTCCCTCACCGCTCAGCCACCTGACTCCCTGACTCCCATTTCATCCAAAACACACATAGTAACCCCTTTGGTCATTTTGTCAAAAACACACATACTAATCCCTTTGGTCATTTACCCCAAAACACACATACTAACCAGAGTGAGAATTATACAATGATAATTGGGGGGGTCAACTTATTTTCCAGGGCGTAAAGTATTATTTACGATTACAGGTAAGAACAATATATAAAGTTATCGACACCCCCGACCTGTTGTGTTTACCTCTTTTGGGGGGGTCCGAGTCTTCATTACGGGGATCAACCCCCCCCCCAAGCCCCCCCGTAATTCGAACCCTGCTTATGAATATTGTGGGCGACGATGACTAATTGAAAAAGCTCACTGTCATCGAAGAAGAAGCAGGGCATGATGGGGTCAGGCTCGGGGCAGTTGAAGTAGCGCTTGTTGAGGCGGGTGCACTGCTCCAGAGTGGTGCTGATGTCAAACGCCAGCCGGTTTCCTGGAGGACAGCCGATGTAGACAGGCACACTGTGCTGGCCCTAACAACAACCGGGGGGGGGGGAACAAATCAGACGAGACAGAAATGGAGTTACCTGGCATCATTTTCCACTTAGTACTGCTAGTTTATGTACCCTTAGTATAGATAGTCCACATATTTAAATTGTAGGTCCCTATATGTTTATTGTATGCACCTTCCTGCCAAAGCAAATTCCTTGTCTGTATAAACTTTCATGGCGAATAAATCCCATTCTGATTCTGATTCTCATGTTCCTGTGGAACGTTGTCGTTGGGGATCAACGATACCAGGAGCGGGAAACATGGTCCAGCAGAGATGTGACAAGATTCTCACCGTGAGGGCCATTCCTGATTCTGTGTCCTGGTAGCACTGCATCTCCGAGTTGCCCACCTGCAAACACAAGAACCCCCATCTCCAGACCAGTCCCCCGACAGAACATCCACGAAAGGGAGGGAGTCCCAACCTTCGCCTCACGCTGAACTAAGAGTTGCCCCCCCTTTTCTTGCCCCCCCTCGACTCTCACCTTCAACAGCAGGCTCACGTACTGCAGACGCTCCCCTGCCAGGGCCTGACCCGGAAACATCCCTCTGTCCATCACGGTCACCTGGGAGACAAAACGACACGCTTGACCCCACCCCCCCCCCGAGTATGGCTTTGAATCCGGTCGTAGCTTCGATAGACCCTCAAGCAAGGTCACTAAATCAACCGTTCAAACCCGGAGGGGATGGATATAGGAGGAAGGCCGGTGATGGCACAGGAAGTGTCGTTCGTGTTTGTGTTGTAGTGGGTTCGCTGAGGGGAGGGACCTGGTAGACTATAGCTCCCGTGTTGAAGAACTCCTTTCTGGTGACTCGGGCGCGGATGTAGTCGTCGTTTGACACCTCGGCTGAGATCCAGATGAAGTTGATGTCATTAAGATCTGAAAAAAGAAACCAAAAACCCCCATCAGCCGCCAGAGACCGACCTGAAACCAGTCAGTCCGGGTCAGACAGTTTTCTAAACGCCGCATGTGAGCACAAGGTTCTCAACGTGTGAATCGAGGAGGATCTTCCGAGAGAAGACCGCACCTCCACCACATCGGTAACAAGATTCATGGAATCCCAACCACCGTGTGCCTCCCAATTCAAGCACCCCCCCCCCCCGCGTGACACTGACCTATGGCTTCGTCCTCCACAGCGAGGTGCTCTGCCATGCCGCAGGCCAGATAGACCGAGAAGGAGAAGGTTTGCCCCCGGTCCAGGTAGATGGTGTCAGGGAGGAACCTCTCAGAGCTCAAGTAGGAGCGCTGGTAGCTCCCCATCTCCACGTTGAAGCCCGAGGACGCCACAGCGTTGCTGGCCATGTAGAAGTAGTAGTCCTGCAAGTAGAAGAAAACAATGTTCCAGAACAATCTGGTTGTGTCCTATCCAGATGGGAGGTTGGGAGACTAACACAAGCTCACCTTATACACAACCTGGTCCTTCCACCAGCGCCAGATGGGGTTGTGGACTGGGTCTCCGATATCCTGGAGACATGGCGAGCACTTGTTAAAATCCCTCGCGGAACTCAACTCACTTGTCACAAGGGGCAATTTGCATAGGCAGTTAGGAGTAGTACAGTTCGCAAGCAACACAATACAGGGGGATATGCACGTCAAATGCACACAATAAAATGCAGTACATCAAATACACGGTATACTAGGGGTGGAAATATTTTGGTACCTCACGATTCAATTCTTGGGGTCACGATTCGATTGAAAATCGATTCACAATTTTTCAAAAAAATAAAAAAATAAAAAAAATTTTTTTTAAATTTGTGAATCGCAAGAAGACTGAATCGCGATTAGAATGTGAATCGATTTCCCCCCCCACCCCTACGGTATACAGATGGGTCGTTCTAGTTCTGCATTGAGGTGCAAGGTCATTTGAGCTGCATTTAAGATTCAAATCCAAAAAGTACATCGAAAAACCCTATCGCGGGGCTGTGGGCGGGTATGGAGCGAGCAGGCCGTGGACGGGCGTCACCATGATGTAGTCCGAGTGCAACTTGAGGAGGTGGTTCAGCAGGCCCTGGTAGGTGGCCAGCGAGGCGGCGGTGTGGAGGCCGGAGAAGGCCGTCACCAGGGGGGGTCCGGCCACGTAGCTCTGGATGCGGTTGTAAATCTCCGGGTTGGGCAAGTCCTCCAGGTGCTCCAAGAAGAACGGGCAGGTGAGGGGGAAGGAGAACGCACTGAAGGAGCTGGGAGAGGAGAGAGGTGTGGATGAGGACTTTGGATGCTGGGTCTCGACAGACAGGGACAGACAGGAGTTGGTTCATGGCGCCGTACTCTAAGTGGTGCACTTCGAGGGGTGCGGTGGAGAAGAGGTTGAAGGACAGGATGTCAGGAACAGGTAGTCTTCTCTTGATCACAGAACCTTTTCCATCAGAGTCCACCGCGTAGACCACCTAAAGAGAGAGAGATGACATTAACAATAGATATTGTTTGTGTGTTTGGTGGGGGGGGGGGGGCAATGGTGTCAAGCTCTGGATAAGACTGTCTGCTAAATGACTAAATGTCAAGCTCTCAAGCAAGGACAAAAGTCAACCGTCTATCGAGCTACTCCCAGGTGTTACCTCCTTGAGCTGTTTGTCCGAGTCGTAGAAGATGGTGAGCAGCGTGTAGTTCATGGAGTAGGACTTGTGGCCCTTCATGGCCTGCAGGCTGGAGAAGGCCTGCCAGCCCAGAGAGGGGTTCATCCTCATCACCTTCCCCACCCCCTCCTGGCCCCACCACAGCTGCCAAAGCAACACGAGAGACACGGGGTGAAGGCCTGCGTCATTCCCCCGGACACGAGCGCAACCCCCCCCCACCAAGCCCAAAAGGAGCCACGCCATTTCTCTCTGACACACCACGTCCCCCGTCCCCCCGCTTTACCTCTTCCGTCTTGGTGACGAAGGCGAAGTCTCTTTGGTAGGACAGGGTGAAGTACTTGATCATCTGGTCCAGGGGGAACCCGGTGAAGAACAAGTAGCTCTGCCCCCAGTCAAGGCTGTGGGGATGAGACCAACTAGCCTTTAGGTGACTGCTCATCTAGCCCGAGATATTTTCTTTCTAAGAACTGGGGATGAAGTCGTTGAATATGGCTGTCTTAAAAATGTTTGTTTTTTTGTTTTTAAGAAGAAACCTATGCCCCTGACACACACACACACACACAGAGACAGCGCTCACGAGCAGAGTAGAGCGTTGCCCCACATGTAGAGGGAGCTAGTGATGGGGTTAAAGGTCATGCCGCTCAACACCAAAGCCACGCTGGTGTTCTCCTGCATGGTGTCCACTGCTGTGAACGAGAGGCCGCTGCCTGCACAGGCGCAGTGTCAATGTCATGTCTCACACACAACAAAAAACATGGGGAAAAAATTTAAAAAATGGGTGAAAATAAAAAAACATTGAAAGAAGGGGGAACAGGAGGGTTTACCTTTAGGAACGAACTCAGGGAAAGTATCTCCAAAGTTAAAGTTATTTTCTGCAAAACACCACAAACTGTTATTAGATTCTCATCTGTAGCATCCGTCATTGGCAATAGCCAACGTTTTGATGAGGCGTGCGGGTATACAATAACTTGATCGTTAGTACTTAATATGAGGAGGGCGTAGGCTGGACGGTTCCTTTTGCTGACGCGCTGAACGAGGACCATGTCTGTGAGGTTCTGCATGGAATCCTGGGCCGCCCATATCACCTTGCACGAAGGATCTGCGGAACACACACACACACGCACGTGGGTTCTCCTAGATCACAGGAAACAGCACACACAGCAACAGAAGGGCTTCATTTCATCGTGCATTCCCAAAGCTCACACTAAAACAGTAATGCAAATCCGGGTGCTGGTTCGTTTACCGTTCAAGAACTCGCAAGCAGTGCGTCCAGTGGAGTCCACCAACTCGGTGTAAGTCACATATCCATCTACAGGAACCAGCGTGTGGAGGGCGGGGGAACACACAAGAACACATTGAACCCCCCACCCACGGCAAAAACCATTTTTAAAGGAATATGGCAATTTTTCAAAATCGGTGACGACAGATGGTGGCCTGACCGTACACCTCGGCCCTGTAGAGGGTGCCCTTCTGCCAGCCCCCGCCCAGGATGTAGAAGTACTCGCGGCCGCGGAAGGGCGTGAACACGGGCACCAAGCCCGACACGCACACCGAGCGCAGCACCTGCTCCCAGGAGGCTGCCCAGCCCAGGAAGAGGGAGGTGAGAAGGGAACAGGATAGGACAGGCTCGAATGACAAAGACTACGTCGAGGGGGGGGGGGGGGGGGGAGGGGGTTGCAGGGGGGTTACCTGAGGGAGGGACCCTGAGAGGAAGGAGGGAGTAGTTCCCCACGAAGCGATGCAGCAGCTGGTTCTGCCGAATGAACAGCGTGCTCTCGGTGGATATGGCCTCCAGGATCATCGAGGAGAACTCCGCCTGGGGGCAGTTGAGGGAGCCGGCCCAGCAGCTCTCGATGCCCACCTGCGTGCCACATTCACAGGTTGTGGAGACTCACGGATTGGGTGTAAACGCTTCACACAGACACACACACACACACTCGCGGCCTGAATCGGGCGAAACGATGCTTCCGAACTGATCCGTCATTGACCTCGATCACGGACGTGTGCTGGAAATCGGTGGCGGTCATCAGGACGGCCTTGAAGCCGGGGATTCCTGGCAGGATGAGCACAGGGGCGCGACCCACTGTGGCCCACAGGGGGCGAGAGGGAGTGTCCAGGGAGAGCATGTCCTCCAGCACTGGCATCTACAGAAAGAGAGAGAGTGGGGGCGAGAGACACACAGAGACAGAGAGAGAGAGAGCGAGAGAGAGAGAGGTGTCTCAACAACAGTGTCCTTTGGTTGGTTGTTCCCATTTTTTGAAGACACTGGGCGTTCAAAACATTTGAGAGGCCCGTATCGAGTACTATTCTGACCCCTGTGTTTCTTGCTCTTGTGGAGCGCTGTCCCTCACCTTCAAACCAAAGGAAATTTCTGGTTTACTTCTTCCCAGGGTGCGCACAAAGCCGTTGACGTTTACTGCAAAACTGCTCACACAGGCAGGGGACACTTCACACTGACAGACTGGCATCATGCACTGCACTAATCCCTTCAGGAGGGAAGTGATGTCACATTTACACACACACACTTACTTGTTTGGAGGCACATTCTGACCCTGACCATTGGACATAACTTTAATCCTGTACACTACCGAACCATTAATAATGGGCATGGGAGCATACCAGCCCAGCTGGCACAAGTCACTGTCACAAGGGACTACAAGGGACACATGGACACACACACACACACAAAAGCAAATTTCAAATAAATGATTGATACAGTGTGACATACCATTTCTTTAAAATAAAAAGACCTATATAATAAATGATCAAACGCATACCAGTGTCGAGCAGAGGAGCTGTGTTGAGGACAATCTGCAGTCTCTGTGGCTTGAGGCGCCTGGGATTGATGGGCTCCTGGAAGGTCAGAACAATCTTGGGGGTCAGCCCAGTGTACAAAGCCTCCTGCATGGTTCGCATGGACTCCTCCTGTGGGACAAATAGAGGGTCTTCCGGATCTTTCCTATGGGACCAGTGTAAACAGACACTATCAAAGCATACAGAGCAGGTTTGTGCAATGGCGTGTTGGTACCTTTGTGTCGCACAGTAGGTCCACACGTAGGTAATATGGAAAACCATAGTAACGCTGCAGGATAAAACCAGTAGAAGTCAACCAGGATCAAACCCACACTTGACACGCAACAATCACTATAGCCAATGGCCAACCAAAATACACCGAAACTACATTTTAAATGCACGACCTGCAGCAAGAAGTGTTTTACAGTGCTCTCAGTCGGGTGCTGTTACTTACTATGGTACCCTGATGAGTGTCAACGGGCTGGTCGATCAAGGTGTCGAGGATGGCCTGTACTTTGGTGCTAAAACTCTGCACCTCTATGCCCCCTGACAGGGTGGTCAGAGGACTGTCGAAGGTGCAGGTGGATTTGGGGTCTCGAGGGTCACCAAGATCACAAAGACTTACATCCCATTGACAATCTTGTCCAAGGCCTCTCTCAAACAAAACGCTTAGGATGAGGAAAACATGAATAGCCCTCATCTGTAGTCAAGGAAGGCAAACAAACAAAACAGGACACACTTACCAAACCATTATATTCATTTCAACCGTGTGTAATAAGGTTGTTTGTTTAGTTTACTAAACACTGTCCACTGCCTTATCAAGCGTTTCTCGATACAAACGCGAGTCGCTAGCTTCTATACATTTAGTTGATTTTTAAAGATATGACCTTAATTATACTAAAACACAAGGCTAAGCCATATAAATAGCGCATATTAGACAGTTACCCATTGACACATTTTACATAGCTGTAAGAAAAAGCTATACAGTAACTGACTAAGCAAACTAGCCTAGCTAACTTTGTTAGCCTAGCTACTGTAGCTTTCGTTTGACACCATGTAGTGCTATGGATTTGCTATCGTAATGTTCCCAGCATTAGGCTAGTCATAGATTATTCAGTCGATTTCATTATAGTTGGACAAAACGTCTACTAGGACCTGCCCACTTTTCTTACAATTTCGGTCTCACTAGCTAGCAAGCTAGTTTTCACAGGTGACTTAGTGATGGCACGAGCCTAATAATTTTTTAATCTCTCACAGAGTTCTATTAGATTGGAGTAGGCCTACACTGCCGCGCGTGAACTACACGTGCAAATCAAGTAGTCTAATTTCATGGTCGAATGTGTGATCACATGGTTTGCAATTTTGACAACTAAATGCAGGACTAGGATCAGTCTAATGGATTTCAGAAAGTATGGATTCGAATTAACTACAGCTCCCAGGATGCTTAGACAGTGCCGCGTAGGTGTATCCGGTGTCTTATAACATATTACTTCCTCTCAGACAGACCGACACGAACAACCAGAGAAAGAAATCGTCGTTAACTTTTAAAAGCTGGAATCAATAGGAGCACTACGAGCGCAATTCCATAATTTTCAAAACATTCGAAGCATGTCGCTCGACGTGACTGAATATTAAATAATTCTTAAAAAGCAAAGACTGAAACGCGTAGGCCGCTCAACAAAGTTTGTACGCGAGGGCCTGTAAACAACATGTCCTCCGCCTCGCAGGCATCCTCTAGACGGCAATGGTGTTACCTTTGCGATCTGCCCAAGATGCCATGGGCCATGCTCTGGGAATTCAGCGAAGCCGTGTGCCGTGGCTGCGTGAACTACGATGGAGCAGACCGAATCGAGCTCCTAATAGAAACCGCGAGACAGTTGAAGAGCACCCATGGGGTTTTAGACGGTAGGTCCCCAGGCCCTCAGCAAGGCAAACCCAGCTCCGGTGGGCCACTGGAAGGTGGAAGGCAACATCCAGAGCGTTTAGACAGAGTTAGGGGAGAATATGGGGTATCCCCTCGCCTCCCCAACGGCCTCCACAGAGCTGAGGATGTAGCAATGTCAGAGGGGAGCAGGCAAAGCCCAAACACCAGACGGGCAATGGCTGGGGCAGTACCTTCTCTACATGGAACCATACCCCATGCTTTGATTGCTCAGGGGCTAGTGGGTGCCCCTCATGGCTTATTGGCACCAGTCCCGGGCTCCAGGGCTGGGGGCCCTCCGCTAACTGTCTCCTCTGGTACCTTAATGGGTGAGGTAGGCAGGCGTCAGGTAGTGTCGGCCATGTCGTTGGGTGTCGGGGCCGGCGCCTCGGCACTGGTGGGTCTGGATGCAGGAGTCTGGAGGAACGGGGAGGTTATGGCTGAGCTGGCAGAGAGTGCCAGGAGCAGGGCAGAGGGCTGGCCGAACCGCCCCAAAGCGGTGCGTGACGTCCTGGTGACCCTCTGCAGCTCTGCGCCGTTTAACGTGCGCTTCAGGAAAGACCATAATCTGGTGGGTCGCATTCTAGCGTTCGACGCGGGAACCGGGCCCGAATTTGAGCTCAAAGTGTTTGTGGAGTACCCCAGTGGTTCTGGAATGGTGTTTTCGGGCATCCCAGAGCTAGTCAGGCAGATGTTCCGCGACTCGGCCAAAGATGTGGGCAAAGCGGTGAACTCTGGGCTGCGCTACGTGGAGTACGAAAGGCGCCAGGGAGCTGGAGACTGGCGTGGACTCACGGAGCTGCTCAGCGATGCTGTCCGCGCCTTCAAGGAGCCTCCTATGCCCGACGTCCTGCCACAACCCTACCCGGATGCGGGCATGTCGATGGCTCCCGCCGGCCGCCAGGCTCCGCCGAAGAGCACCGCACGCAGACGCAAGGCATCCCCGGGGTCGGAGAACGGAGAGAGCGAAGGGAGGCCCATGGGAGATCACCCGGCGAGGGAGCCTTGGCCCAGAGGTGCCTACCCAGGAATGGAGCCACTCTCGGGGATGGCTGCCCCTCAAGAGGGCCCGCCTCGCTCACACAGCCAGCCCTCGCCTATCTCAGCCCTGATGGGAGTGGCTGACAGCCTGAGCTCCAGCCAGATGTCCAGAGATGGCCCCAGCATGTCAGCGGCTCATTCTTCTGCCGCTGGACGCCCCACCAGTGGCAGTCCCTCTACCGCCTCTGCAGCAGTCTCCCAGGCAGCTATGGGGCAGGGAGCCAGTGGAGGACCCAGCACTACGAGTGCCGGGGAGTCCAGTAGCGGGCCCCCAGGGGCTCTCCTCTGCTGCACTCTTTGCCGAGAGCGCCTGGAGGACACTCATTTTGTCCAGTGTCCCTCCGTCCCGCACCACAAGTTCTGCTTCCCCTGCACGCGTGGCTCCATCCGCAGCCAGGGCCCTGGAGGAGAGGTGTACTGCCCCAGCGGAGAGCGCTGTCCCCTGGCTGGATCCACCGTGCCCTGGGCCTTCATGCAGGGAGAGATCTCCACCATCCTGGCCGGAGATGGAGACGTGACGGTGAAGAAGGAGAATGACCCCTGACCCCTCAGTCTCATTGAGGTAATTTATGAGGTTAATAACACACACTGTTTCATTGCCAGCTGTTCTAGTTGTAGACTTGGTATTAATGACTTTTGTTTTCTTTTCCCTCTTCACAGCGGATCTTACAACACTTAGAAAGCACTTCCCTGATCTATCATACCTGGAGGTCAATATGGCTGTAGTTCATCACGTGCCTCTCGGGGCGCCACAAGAAAACAAAATTACCAGAAGAAATCCAGGAAGAAGGCCACAGAATCACCTTTCAGACAAGAAGAGTCATGTTTAAAGAGAGGCTGTTGACTAGGCCTTGTTTTAAAAGCCCAGGATTGAAAGCACAGGTCCGTTTTCAAAATGACAATCTCAACCGTTTCATTTGTGTTTCTATATGCTATGAATATTACATCACATACCGTGTCTTCAAAGTGAATGATACCAGTATTGTTAGCTCATTGGGTTTCAAAACCCAATTCTTTGGGCAGTATAAATAAGAATGTTAAAAATATGGCAAAAACGGCCTCAGTCTTTTAGTCCTTAAAGCCAAGATTTAAAAAAAATAAATCACATACAATGTCCCCGACGTATGCTCCTCTATTACATATATTGTATGTCAAAAATGTGAACTTACTTTCCATGGCTATGTAATTTCTATTTTTGATACAATACAAATTTATATGTATGAGTTATAGTTAGTGATAAGACCAAAGATGGCTATGTAATTTTATTGTATTCCAGCTATGTATGCTGTATTCAATGATAACCTTTGGCATCAGTCACCTGGTTTCTTTGTCACAACGTATACTTGTCTTCTGTCTCTAATCCTTACTTTCTGAACTCTCCCAAATATATATAAAGTAAGAAAATTAGTACCACATGCTTCAATTGTTAACCTACGTAATCAAATGTGATCTTAAGGGTCAACTCTATAATAAATAACTGAATAGTTGTTTTTCCTTTGTTTGCCATTTTAATTACAGACATTTAATTTACTGGGAGAGACTGTAAAAGTCTAATGAACCAGTGCTGTTAAAAGCTTAAAATCTCAATGCCAGACATGGGACAAACAAACTGAATTGGTGCAATTTATTTTCACACACACATTTATCATTTTAGACTTCATTTAAATACATCTATTGGTACAATTGAAAATTGTACCAATAGAGTATTGGTACAATAGTATTCCGCACAATTACTTTCTTTTTTATGAAACACCACAGTAAACCTTTGTAAACATTATGCACTTAGCAACACAGTATCAAAGTGCCAAGTTTGGATTACTAATTTGTTAAAATATATTTCATGCTTTTTGTATATCAGATCAAATCCATCCACCAAATTGTATAAAACATCAACCAATTTCATGTAAAAGTGTAAACAAAAACCACACCCTGACATATAGCATTAGAAATATTGCTGCACATAAAAATGCATTTCTTTTTTTGCTTTGTTCCTTGATTAATTACCATGGAGTGCATTGTTGAGACATCAAGTGAGCGGGGGGGGGGAGCCAGTGGTAAGCCTTAAAACATTTCCCAGTGAGTGAAAAGAAAATAGAGCTTCTTAAACCCCCACACCGTTGCTCTTCAGAAAGGACTACCCGTCTTCTGGAGCGCCTCTTGAGCACCTTTCAGTGTCTCTCTTTTCACACACTTCCAGTAGTCCAAGAGGCCGTGCTGAGGCTGCACCTGTGGACAACCGCATCACAATTAGTGCCCATCCGCCGATCCCCTCTCGCAGCATCATTTCCACCACAACGATTCCTGGTTCATGTAGTCTTGAAACGATGAAAGAACAACAGTACCTTCAGCCCACGCAGGACTCTTTCTTCCATCACGCAGAGGAACTCGTTGTGGCTCAGACAGTTGTCTCCGTCCAGATCAAAAATCTTGAACACAGTGTCGAGCACGTTCACTGATAGGTCGTGCCCTGTTGCAATCTTCACTGCTCGCCTAAACTGGACTGCAAAATATAAGGAGTTAAACACAGTCGATGGCTTGTTCGGACATGCAATTGACAACTGTGAGAAATGACCTACAAAAATGACTTACCAATTCCTACAGGACGATTGGCTTCACTTATCATTTTCACAGAGAAGGCAAAATCCTCCAGGTTGTTGGCGAAGAGGCAAAAAGCTTTGAACTCATTAAACGTGATGCTCTAAAATAAATAAAAAAAGACTCAGTTTGAAATCAGGGTGAGGATTCGGGCTAGGGCTAACCCTAACCCAAAGAGTTGACCCTTAGGATCACATTTGACGAACTCATTAACAATTGAAGCATGTTGTACTAATTCTATTACTTTAATAGGGTCAGGGCTTACTCTAACCCTGATTTGAACAGACATTGTCCAACATAATTTGGCCACAAACAGTGACTTTTGCCTCCAAGATGAAGCCCGTCTACATGATTTGCGCCGTCTCTTGTTGTCATACCTGGCCAGCGGGTATCCTCTTCCTCATGTTCTCCCAGTAAGCCTCGTTGTCCTCCTCGTTAGTGTAATGCAGTAGCCACTCAGCAAAGTCCTCCCTCCGCATGGTGTCCATGCCCCTGGAGAACCGCAGGAACTCCATCTCCTGCACTTCCCCTTGCAGGTCTTCCATAAACCTAGAACCAAGAGACGGACGTTGGACAAACGTCGCCGTGACTATAATGACATTGTATGACGGTGCACTATTTTTTTTCCTGTAAAAACAATTAAAAACTAAATCGGCCCCCCATCTCAAGCACGACATACACCGTAAGGACAGCATAGAATGGCATTACCAAGAACATACCACTACCAAGTTGCATTAGTCAAAATCCCTATGGAGGACGACGCCATTTCTACCTTTGAAACTCTTGATATTGAAGCTTGCCTTCGCCATTCCTCCCGAAAAAGAAAGCCTGCAGTGTTGTGTTCACACCGTCCACCTCGACAACAGGTTTCTGAAAGATGACGTCGCGTTTCAGCATGTCGTTACTACTACAGGCCCCGTCATGCAAGAAATATGCAACGCGCTCCTTTGTTTACGCCGCTCTCTAAGATGACTCACGTCTGTGGCACCTTCCGGGGAAACTCTCTCTTTTCTTTTTCCAATAATATTTTTGAGCTTAAATTAAAAGAACAGAAGGAAAAAAGAAAAGAAAAGGGGGGTGGGGACAAGTTATTAACGTGATACATTTCCGCAAAACAAAACACCTGGGGTGCATTAATCTGAACCAAGTAGTAACACATACGTACCTTCTATCTGAATAATCCATGAAATGTCAGCATTAACAGAGAACATGTCATTAATTCACTTATCAACTACCCATGTCACTCAGCTCCTTAAACCTTAAGAACACAGCAGCTAAAATCACTGCACAACAGCTTCAATTGAGGACCCAATTGAGGCGGCAGTGACGGGCGCAAAGCATTTAAACATCGTACAGAACGAGCGAACTTGAGTCTGTGACAAAACATCTCACTCGCCTCTCTCACTTGTCATGCGTCCGCCGGCCGGCATCAACAGTCCAACAGGCTTACTTGTGGCAACATCCATAATGTAATAGTGATGTTACCATTTATATGCTTTTAACCAATGTGATGCACAGGGGTAGAGTTAAACCTGAAACCTCGATTTGCAGTCAAATGCTCTAACAACTGAGCTATTGAATTCTTATCCCAAAGTCCACGAGGCATAATTATTTTATTTATCAAATAAATGTAATCGCTTGAGAGTAACCTATTAAAGACACAGGCCTACCTTGAGAAACTCTTTTTTGTCCACATGCTCATTGCCATCAATATCAAGCATTTTGAAAGCAATATGAAATCCTGTACGTGGCTCTGAAATGACAATGCATTTTTGGTGGGAGTGAAGACATTACAGGCTTTCGAGGGTGCTACCCAGGAACTTTACATGTAAATTACAGAACACATGCAGATAGCAAGTATAAAAGGGAGCATGCACGTTCATCAGCATTCTAAAGGGGAGGGGTTTAGGGCAGATTCCTGAGTCTGTCTAGAATATTTGGATGTATATATAACTTACTAGTCAAAATAGTGAGCAGAAATAGGTACTCCGTGTAGGATATCAGACCTAGAATCATAAGATTCAAATGACAAAATACAATCTTTTTCACAAACGGTACAAAATATTAAAAGAGAACTCTATATTTTAAGTCTAACCCACCGTTGTCTCCAATGGATCGGAACAGACTACAGCCTGCCTTAGCCTGCGATGCACATGCAAGCATTTTATTCATCTCCTGCAAACGTTACATAAACAGTATGAGGAACATATCAACGACTTTCCATTAAGCTTTCTTTCCCCAATATGCCATCTACAAAAATATTATTACAACACTCACCTCTTTGGTTAAATTTTTCTTTTGCAACTTATCTGCAAGCACAATTAAGAGAAAAAGTGAAGGAAGAATGACGATGCAGAACACGTCCTAGATGCTTTGTCAAGGCTAAATTAGTAGTTTGTTTGAAGTTTAAGTTTAGAGTTGACAAGTACAAAACTGATACAACACAGAACTGCGACCATGGGTATCCTCATCAAGAATCTTATGGGTTCATACTTACGGTCCACATTCTCCAACATCACAGAGAATAGGAAGTCTCTTGGAGTCATGTAAGGTTCTCCTTCATACATCATGGAGGCAAATTGGTTGAAACGATACCTTCTAGCTGACATTTGGGGCACTGTTGCTTCCTGATAGTGCAATATAAGATAGACAAAGATAGTTTGATGAACATGATAGATCAACTAAACGACAACATTATTCAGCTAGATACTGTCGGACCCAGGCCACAAATCCAGGTCCGGACTGATTGATAAGTTTGCTACATCGATAGCTCGAATGATTCATTGGCATTGGCTACTAACTAGCAATAGCCAATAGCCATTAGCACTGAGATAAATATGTTGGCACACACTCTTTTACCTCCTCTGCGTGTACGACGAATGGCAAAGCCGTCCAGCTATGTTCTTTGTGAAGGTACACTAGTCCACTTCCAATCAGAGACCCCAATATACCAGGTCCCAGGGCACGACGGAGAGTCAAAGTTCTTAACGTCCATGGCCTCTTAAGAAAGTTTCGCAGAACAATTGCAACTCTGCCCAAACTGGCCATTTTAGCTGAGTCTAGTGGCTAGCTGAAGTCGTTCGGCTGTTTTGTTTGGACACACCCTCCTCCAGTGGATTGTGGGATGTACCAGAGCCCTCTGGATGTACCTAGCAATGACCCTCAAAACTATTTTATGTAAGCCATCGGCTAGCAGCTAGCAAGCTTTATTTTTAATATGGTATTGTATGATTCGATCGCTTTAACGCCAGTTGGTCATGCTCACGTACAATACAATGGTAGAGAATTGATAATGACATTTGGTACGGATCATTGGACCAACGCAATGTCAATCTTGTGTTCTGGTTATCGATTGGTTAAGGAGGACGTCCTCCCACGGAGCATCCTTTACGTGTTTTGCCCACGTACAGATTAGTTGCTTGGAAAAACATCCGAAAGAGGTTAAATTAAATGATGTAAAAGATCAAGATACCACCCAAAGGACAACATAAGCAAGAGCCCACCCTTCTCTGCCCCCCACACCCCAACACTACTTCACACGCGCTGTCCCTCCTTGCGGCCCTGCAGGTGTTATAGTCATTTAAATGAAAAATCTAGATATAATTTTATAAGAGCTCAATAATAATAATAATATGACACTGAGATTTGATTACGGTCTACTTTAACCAATTTCTCCTTTTTATATTTGGATCAAAAACAGGATTGGCAACCTCCTCTCCCTCTATGGATCAGCTTCCAATGGTACGATCACGTGATCCACAAATTGAAAAATCACACCAACAACTGACAATGTTTCGTAGTTTTACTTTAGGTAATAACAAGGAATGTTTGAATGTATGAATCAATGTATGAATGAATGGTCCAATCAGAATACTTTGGGCATGGTAGATGAGTCGTATGGTCTCAGCCAGAGTCTCCTGGACCTCGGCAGATCCCCCTGAGCTGCCTGGATCGCAGAAATTAGGAGCTGGAGAATCAAATAGGAGATGGGGAGAGGGAGGGGCACAAGAGCACAAACAGACACGTGACAGGTAGAGAGAACATGGCTGTAGTCATGGTCATTTGCTGAGTTGTACATGATGTGAAGCAGGTGTGTGATGGATGTATTCAACTGATTGTCACTAAGGATTCGTCATTGAATGGCTGATGGAAGTTGTGGTGTGGTCTCCTCCTTTTGAGCCTTGGGTTAAATCTAACTCCATTTTGTACAGTTTGCAGGAACGGTGGGCTAGGGGTGAAAAAGTAATGGGGTATGGGAAAGTGGAAGGGGAGAGGGAACTGTTATTCTGAGAACCACAATGAAAAGGAATAAATGCTGGTTCCCAAATTGATTTGTAAATGCAAGAAGCAATGTACTATGAATATAAGAATAATATTAAGACTAGATAGGATAATTTGACAGAGCAAGGACACATTTGGATTCAGTTCTGCACATTCTGAAATCCAGGGACACTTGTGTAAATGTAATAAACATATAATAAAGACAATATTAAGGGATGAACAGAGTTTATGAGACATTACCATATTTCATATTTCAACAGACAGATATTGGCAGATGTTACTCCAGTCAATTCAATAAACAAATCAGAATTAAAATGTACATTCTCAAAAGACATACATTGAGTTGTGCAGACTTTGTGCAATACTGTATACATGTAAATGTCTTATAGACCCTGCGTCACCACTAGCGTTTTACACTGTGCAATGGGGCAGTGCTTTAGTGCAAAACAAAAGTTGCATGAATTTTTCGTTTTCACATAATCAATTATTTATATATATATATATATATATATATATATATATATATATATATATATATATATATATATATATATACTCGCACCTCTGTTGAGAATTGGGAGTTGCTGGGATGATTTTTAGTTTTTCGTTGATCGCTATAAGAGGGCTACAGAATACAGCATAAAAACACTTTATTTGTCCCGACATACTGTACACAAGCAAAATGTTTTGAGCTTTACTGATACGCGTTATAGCCTCTAAACAGAAATACCGTTTTTAAAAAGACCAGCCCTTCAGTTGACGTCTATCATTGACTTGCTTCCCTAATTACAGAACTTAAGTTCATTACCATTCCAAGATGGCTTTATGAATATTATAAGGTGTGGAAGACATAGACATTTCTTTTCTTTATACAAATGATAAAAAAAGCAAAGAGGAGACAACAAACGTTAAATACAAGGAACCATTTTGTTTTGAGGCTGTATGCATGTTTGCATAATGATGTCATCATGCCTGTTTTATATTGGATTGTAACACCTGAATTGTGACTCGTAAAATGTATCCCATTTGATAAAAGCACCAAAGCTTAGAAATTGGAATTGGAGCACTTGGAGCTGGTCAGATGGTTCATGATTTCTAATTCCTACCACAGATAATCAACAATGCTAACTTATGATCACGCAAGCGTTGTAATGAAAGCAGAGATCAACTAAGCAACACATGAATCACTCACATTGTCTTGCTCATGTCAAGCACTTCAGATTTTTGAGACACTAAAAACAGGTTAAGACAGTGAATTCAACACCAGGACGAGTCTCCCATAGTATGTATTACTATCTAGAATACATCAGTTTTCCACAAATCCGTAGATGTAGATGAGTCTGTGTCATATACATTAACTTTTAGGTCAAATTTGCATCAGAAATTAAGGTTTACACAGAGAAACAATGTCATAGCAGCAAGGTATAATGTAGGTATTCTAAAGGTACATTGTCACACTGTATCTCATAAAATAAAACACAAAATCACTAAATGTCTTCTAACCCAGTCTGGAAGTCCAGAGCGTAATGCTGCTTTATGTTTACAGTAAGTCTATGCCTAATCAAACAATAAATTATTTTGTATTTTTTGATGTAATGTTGTTGTTCTGATCTTGTAGTTAGAGAAGTACTTTAATGGTGGTGTTGGATAATTAACAGCAATGGCAAATAAGTATATTTCTCTTTACAGGCCATACAGTAATACAAATGTACTGTCAAGTAAGACTTCATTCTGGAAGGACGTACATTCAGCAAAAGGACAATACAAATAGCTGATTGAAAATACATTTTCTGTACCTCTTTACGTTAACATGGAGCAATATGGTGTGGAATGGTCTCTTTAACCATTTCAGTCAGCTTAGGCTGAAGCACACAATATAACGTGGATTGCTGTTGTCACATTCATGGTCACTGACTAAAAGTATCATTCAATGTTGTTTTGCATTACACATTCCATCATTTCCATATTCATACTACCTAGATCATGTTTGTCATTATTGGAGTTTGTTGGTTAGCAAACGGAAGGGAAATACAATACACTACTCACAAAACTGTAAAAAGTAGTTGTATAACAGGACCAAGGGAATTATAGGAAAACAAATCCTGCACAATGGCTAGGAAACCTGTGTGAGAAAAAAAGCACATAAATAAAGCATACCAACAGTATGAATTGCATTGCCTTTCTTTGTTAAACATGTGTAAAATGTCACTTGATACTGGTGTATGTATATACACAAACTTTTAATAGTCACTCCTAATTTGCATATTTATTTTAATGGTATAAACAGTAATATTGTGAATTTCATTTTCATTTTTAATACTAATATTTAAATCTTAACCCAATTAAGTCCAGATAACCTTTCCATTTTCCATCAGAGCATAATTATGATGAATTGGTATTGTATACATACAAAGATTCAATAGCTGGATCATGAATATTTTTACATAAACCCTCCTCTAAATGAAGTCCAATTGGTTTAGTCTTCAAACGAAAAAGAATGGGATGGAGAAGTAGTCATTGTCAGATTTTTGGTGAACTCATTTTTGTCAAACTATATTCTCACTTTTCTAAACCACCCATATAAAATATATTGCAATTATATTATTAAAAAAAACACACAAGAATAGTGTTTAAATTTGTCTTTCAGATCAAACTTTACTCATACACCCTCTGGTTGTCATGTTTACTGCAGAGATAAAGCAAAGACCCCGGAAAAATGCCTCTCTCCCATTTTAATATTACAGTCCAAATTCAAGACTGTCCATCGTCTCACGACATGAAGGCATACGTGTAAAAGGTGCACTATACTAGACTATATCATGCCAGGCTCTTCTGATATAATAAGTGTGATGTACACACAGGCCTAAAACGACAAGTGTTGTTGAGCATTCTTAAATAGCTCTGGGGTTAGAGTATTTCTGAGGTTAGAGACATTGGTTAAATCTGTTCTCCTGACCTGGGCCAGATGGCCATTAATCCCAAAAATATGAAGAGAAACATGTGTTGATTTATTTCCATTAATTCAACTGAGTAGTATTAGCATTCCATTATGACATCATGGATAAGAACTAGCTGTGTGACTTTTTTTAAAAATATCAACATGATTAGCATACACAGATAGGTTTGAAAGTGTAGAACTGCAAGCTATGATGAAGGTGACAAATCATATAATTTACAACTTGTTCTCGTTTCCTTTCTCTCTCTCTCAAACAAAGAGAATAAATAAAAAAGTATATTGCTTCAGAAAAAAAGCTTCTTTTTTTAAATTGTGTGAGGCATTTCATTCACCACTGCTTGGGTTTTCTAGACAGAGCATTACATTATCCGTCATAGGTGTATATACATCTGTATATATATATGTATATATACATATATATATATATACTGTATATATGTAAAGATGCTGTGAATCAATAAATAAGTGACTTTTACTAATTCCAATGACCACATGGTGGCGCTGGTCCATCTCTGGCCATCCTCCAACCTACCAGCAGGGGGCATAATGATGTATATCGCCTAGGTGAGGGGGAAGGGCTGAACTAGTGGTCTGTCACAGTTATAACAGGCAGTCCCAGGAAGCCACAGCTCAGCAACATGGATAGACCGAGAGAAGACATGCACATACCTGTACACACTCTCCCTCCATCTCTCCCGCTCTCCGCTTTCCGGAGTCACAGGGTAAAGTTAGAATGGGTTCGGACAGACGGATGGAAGCTGTCCTCCACTCCAAAAAAATCTGCTCATTTGCTCTTCCCTGACGTGCTAGAGCCCCCCGCCCCCCCCTCTCCTCTTTCCCCCCTGTCGGACGTATCTGCCTTTTCGGAGCCCTCGGCTTTCTCTGACCTCTCCTTCTCGGACCTCTCCTCCTCCTCCACTCCCAGCTCAGATCTCTCTGACCTGGCGTCGGCGTCGCCCTCAGATTTCTCCTTCCTTTCCGAGCGGTCAGGATCCGTTGACGAGGTGGTGGGCTTCTCCCACTTGGCGATCTCCTCGTGTTCGGTTATACTGGTGGTGATGTTGTTTATCCACGCTTTCAGGTCCTCCTTTTGAAAGTGACAAACACAAGAAATTATCATTTGAACGGAAAATGTGTCCAAGGACGAAATGATTGACACACGGCACAAAAGGACATGTTTAACACAAGACTTCTTACCTCATCCTTAGCGTGGAATATATAGTCATTTCCATCATTCTTTCTGTTAGAGAATACAAAAGAGAACACTTGAATAACATTTCGTGGCATGTTTGATATTTCAAAACATGGCTTTCAAGCTTTGCCTGGCGCTGTTATATCTGGATGCATATTATACGATTCAACGTGAGACATTTTGAACCTTACTTGAGAATGAAGACATATTTCTTCTTCTTGTATCCGTTAGTGATGTCACATGTGCAGAGGCTCAAGTCGAGTGGAGCCTCCCCGTTGTAAGGTGTGGTGGTGTTCTTTGCGTCCTTGTAGAACACAATCTCTCCCTTGGATAACACGCAATACAGGTTCATCCAGGTCTTACTGGAAAATAAGAAGTGACGGCATACGAATGAACAAGGTGTTCCGTAGACACTTGTAGGGGCCTTAGTGGCATTTACCATGATGATGGGATTTAGAAGGAAAACTAGACATTTTGTATGAAATCGAAATGTTTGGGGATAACATTGATGACATTTTTAATGAAAGGATTTCCACACAATCACTCAATAATCTTGTGTAATAATGTTGTTCAGACAGAGAAGAAGGCGCAAAACAGCGTTTTGATTGGACTGTGACATCGAGACATGGATAATAATCCACGGCTTTCTGTGTTCGGTGAACTTTGACCTGTAACCTTGGTGTGTTTACCTGTTCGGACTCCTTTCTTGGCCCTCAAAGTCGTGTTTGCGGTAAAGGAAGCCTTCATTGTGGGCAGTGTGCGAGGGCGGCTGGTTGGCCGCCTGGGCACTTTGGGCCGGGGCTGAGCGGGAACGCCTTGTCTCCTCGGGCTCCTTCGGACGGGGTCTCCTCCGGGGTTTGGGTCGGTCTCGGGCGCGAGGGCGCTCGTAGCGGGTCACGGGGGCTGAGAGGCTGCTGGACGGTCTTAACGGCTCCCCTCGAGCCTGCCAGAGCAACACGGTAGTTTCAACAGACAATGGAGGATAGCAACTTTTAACGCGAGTCTAAAATAAAACGAAGAAACACTTTGTATTTAGGGTTGCAATGAATTATAAAAGACCAAACAGCGCTGGGGGGGAAAAAACGAGTGTGGATGAAGTGCTGTGGATGAGATGACTCACTTGTGCTGCCTCCCTTTCTTGGATTTGCTCTACAATCTCTGCCATGGTGGATCTCTTCTCTCTGCAATGACACAACCATGAGTCACTCAAACAGGGAATAGAATCAATACATCACCTTGAAAATCGATGTCTTTGGATCACCGTGGCCAGTGCTGACCAAACAAATAGTAATAACCGATTTTGTAATGAACATTTAAAAATTTGCTGCCGCAAACAGAATGCGGTGGACTGCTGAGGCACTGCCTTTCCCCCTCGCGCTTACCCTGAACGTTTGTCCGAGCCTTCCTTGGCCGACTCCAGATCGCTCGAGTCCTGCCTCTGCAGCCTCTGCTTCCCGCTCCCCTCCTGCTCGCTCGACGACTGCCTCTCCAGGCGCCTCCGGTAGCGCTCCTGGCGCACGATCAGGGGCAGCTCGTTCAGACGCGCCTGGATCTCCTGCTCGCTGGAGGTCTGGCGGCCCAGCTTGTACTCCCTCTCCCGCCTCAGGTGGTCCATCTGGGGGTCGGAGCGGCTGCCGCGTGGGTCCCTCTGGAGCCTGCCGTGGAGGAGCTCGAGGCTCGACTCCGGCCCAATCATGTCCATCATGGGGATGTCCCCGAACTGTTCTCTCTGCGCCCTGCTGGCCTCCAGGAGGGGATTCACGGCCTTGTGGATGTGATTTATCCGGGGCTGCATGCAATCAGCCTTTAGATGCTGCCACGCGTACGCCATCTTGGGGTCCATGACCCCACCACTTGGAGGTAGGTAGCCAGGACTACCACTGCCATAATGATTTTGCGCAATGTAGCCTGAACTGCCTATGCCACCACTGCTCTGGTAGTTTTGAGCTATATAGCCCGAGCTACCCATTCCTCCACCACTCTGATTTTGCGCTAGGTATCCAGAACTACCCATTCCTCCACCACTCTGATTTTGCGCTAGGTATCCAGAGCTTCCCATTCCTCCACCACTCTGATTTTGCGCTAGGTATCCAGAGCTACCCATTCCTCCGCTATTCGGTATCTGCGCCAGATAGCTGGAACTCCCCATACCCCCACCACTCTGATAATTTTGTACAAGGTAGCCTGTACTACCCAATCCCCCACTACTTTGATGCTGTGCCAGGTAGCTTGAACTACCCATACCTCCACTACTTGGAGGAATTTGTGCCAGGTGGCCCGAACTGCTAATGCCTCCACTGCTTTGATGGTTCAGTCCAAGATAACCGGAACTCTCCACAGCTCCCCCAGTCTGCTGGTTCATCCCGAGGAAACTTGAGCCATCTACCCCTCCGGCGCTCGGTTGGTTCAGTCCAAGGTAGCTGGGACTGTCTCCCCCTCCTCCAGCCTGATGTGTGATACCAAGGTAACTGGAACTATCCACCCCACCAGTGCTCTGATGGTCCAGTCCATGGTAACCTGATCCGTTCATGACTGGGGAGTAGCTGGCCATGGTTGGACCCAATCTCGAGGCTGCAGGGGAAGCAACTAGTTCCAGACTGGACTGCTTGGGCCTGGGTTCAATATGTACCTGAACTGTCTGCCTCAGCAGGGATGAGGTAGCAGGGGCTACAATTGGAGTGAGACAGGATGAGGGGAACATCCTTCGGCTGGACAGCGGGGTGGGCCTGATCAGTTCTTCCTTCTTCTTCTCAGCCTGAGAAACAACATTTGGGGGACAAATTCTTAAAATGTATAGGATTGTGAAAGAAATTGCCCCCAAAAAATTAAATAATATGTATACGGACAATGTATACTATATATAGTAAATCGGGTTAACCTGATGGGGAAACAGTACACACAAGTCTTGTAATTGACTGAATTATACTGACGACAATATGCTTATGATTATTAAATATATAACATTATATGTAGGTATATTTTGACTCATAGCTTTATATTCTGTATTTATATGCTGACGGTATCTGGCTATGAGAGAAATAACAGTATTTTTAAGTTAATCTTATTATTGGTGTATATTTGTATATATATTTACATACAGACAGAGAATCCGATAGATATAGGGCTTCAAATAACTGTCTTGGAATGCTATTAAGGGTCTTAGTGATACGACACACTGAATCCTTAAAAATGTTGTTGGCTCCATATCTAATTCCTGCACATCACCAGAATACATTACCACCCAACAAACTGTTAGGTCACACAGCATGTCTGTTTCTAGAGCTTACATTGGAGAGCTGTCGCAGGGAGCTGAAGCGCTCCTTCCATGTGACCGCAGCCTTGCGAAAGGCCTCATGGCGGAGGATGAGCTGCTCCACTTCATCCGTCTGGGCCTGGGCCTCTCCCCCTCCGGCCTCCCTGGAAGTGATGAGGGGCTCCTTGGCCTTCAGCCAGGCCTCTGCCTTCACCGTCTCCTGGGCAAACTGGAACATTTCCTGCTCTGCAGGGATGAGACACGCACGGCCGTTCACCGGAGAGCATTCACTCAAGATCAGTATATATATATATTTTTTTTGGTACTTTTATGTGTTTTCTTAGCATTATCGCTGCGTTATGCCACGTTTGTGCATACGTGATTTCTTTTCAAGTCAACAGACAAATGATGTTCGAGCCACAGCTAGCATGTGCGGTGTCACGTTAGCGCTAACGAGGAGCTAAGCATGCCCATGTAGGACAGGTTCGCCTCACATGACAAATCAAAACGTAAGAACACTTTTTTTTTTTCCTTCAGCGAGAGCCCCTCTTCCATATTTAAAATTCTGCAGTGTGAACGGCAGACTTGTGCACCGCGGTGCCTGTGCAGTGAGTCACTCACTGCACTGAAGCTTCTCCTGATGTTTGTCCCATTTCTCAGCGAGCTCCTTCTGCTTCGCCAGGAGGCTGTCCAACTTCTCTTTTATCTGCGGACACAGTCGGGTGGCATTCAAGATCACACAATGTATCGCCGTACTGTTTCGATCACTTCGTTTTTTCGATTGTTTTGGACGAGGGGGAACCGTGCAAGATGAATTTTGTGTTTTGTTTATGATTCGGTGCGCGTGTGTGCGGTTGTATTGGGACACACCGTGGATAAACTGTGGTTTGGCTGCATACAATATGTGTTGTATGTTAGCCTGACCTCGTCGGCTGCAGGGTTGCCCGCGGCCAGCAGTATCTTGCCCAGATCCGCACACTGCTGAATGGTCTTGCTGCGGCCGTCCATCTTGGCTTTCAGCTCCTGGTGCTGTTTGACCATCCCCTCGAGAGCGGCAGCATCTCTGATTCAGGCCAAGACAGTCAAGAAACAGAGAGGATGACACAATGCAAATGTTTTCTGCCCTGTGAACGATACATGGAGGGCCGAGCAAGGGTTGGAAACAACTGAAAGCCAAGACTGAAAGAAAAGAGGAGTAATATTAAGTCCATATCTTACAATGGACTCATGAAACATCCTTATTTACAGTAAACCCCTATTCCATGGAACAAAAAATGTCAAATGAAATCCGATCAGGGTGACAGAGTGGTCTACTTTTCAAACGGGCAGTGATGAACTACTGCATGTACAAGACAAAAGGAAATCAGTTTAACTGGGGAAATAGTTGCTGAAATAGATTAAATAATGTACTTTCCTATCTGAAAGTCAAACGTCAATGAAAGGTGCTCACAACCAAACAAACCAAAGTGTTTTGTGTTGCGCCATTCCGCGCTCTCACCTGGCGTCATCTCCTCCAATCTGGCCACTGATGCCTTCCATCCACATCAGGTGCTCTCGAACCACTGAGAAAAACTGCACCTTGTCCGTCACCGAGGTCACGTGCACGCGACTCGCCTCGCAGGACACCAGCAGCTCCTTCCAAGCCAGCATCACTTCCTGCTCCTTGGTCATGATGGCCTCGGCCTTCTCCCCAGCGTAGATGGTCCTCAACTGGGCAGCGTTCTCTTGCAGATGCCTCACCTGTACCACGACAGAGAGCTGGAGTTAGACTCATCTTTACAGTATCTAGTTAAGTCCAGGCCCCTTCAAATTCATAATAAATCAATTTGGCTGTGGATCCGTATTAGTACTCTCGGCATATACGGCACACGACACCTAAGAATTCATCGGTTTGTTATGCCGAACGCCGACAGGGTGTGTTTTGGGTGGAGTGAACTTCAACGTTCTCAAAGTTCTCACGACGTCCCGACGCCCTTTATGGACGGGCGGCGTCACAGCGAGTCGGGACAGCTCACCTGGGAAACTAACAGCTGGAGGGCGTGCTCAAAGGAGTGCATGAGCCGCTGCAGCGTGGCGGGGTTAGCGATGCTGGCTTGGCATGCCCTCACCTCTGGCAGTTGCCTCCTCTTTCCTGCGATCTGAGCCAAGACCTACAACAACATAGGACAGCGACGTCACAAACCCCTTTCGGAAAAAAATGGATTCCACAAGCTTAGCTGCTCGACTGTTTTATTTTTTTTACTCGACCGCCAGCTCCAAACGTTTTTTTGCGGGTTCCGGTCGAATCTACTGTCGTGCCGGCTTCGTACCTCTTTGCAGTCAGTGAAGAACTTGTGAAGCTGGTGCGAGGCAGCCAGCATCTGTCCACGAGTCTCCATCAACTCCAAAAGGTCGGCCCAGGACTCGTTCAGCCCGTCCTTCCACTCGGCGATGGTAGCGGCGTCCGCGTGGCCGCAGTCGATCATCTCGTTCACCATCTTGTTCACCGATTCCATCCGCTGCTGGCCCAGGGCGTTGGTCTCGGAGGAAAACTTGATGAACTTCTCCTGCAGCATCTGAAAGTCGGAAAGTGGTATTGCGTCATCCTCCGCGTTTCCTTTTTGAGCTCGTGAGATTCCTTTCGAATCCATTTACATTGCGGATGATTCTCTGGAACTCTCAAGAAAATCGACATCACCAGGTCTTGTAGAATTATAGAACTATAGTCTAGAACTGTAGTCTATAGAACTTCAGTTATTGAGTTAGCTCTTTTTTATCTTCCGAGAAGGACTGCAAGGACTTACCGTGACATGCTCAAGGTCGTCCCCCAGCTCAGTGGAGCTGGCCACCGCCTCGCGCTCCGTGATCCACTTCTCCAGATCCTCCACCTCCCTGTTGAGCTGGAAGAGCCAGTACTGCTGCTCCAGCTTGGTCTTCCTCTGCTCCATCATGTCCTTCAGAGACACGTAAAGCCGGTCTATGTGGGCCTGTTGCTTGGTGATCTGCTCACTGTCCAGGAAAGAGGGGGAGAAATGGAGCATCGAGCATCAAGCATCATCAACGCCACGGAGCGGAATTGTTCAGAGAACACGTATATCAAACTTCTCAGTTTTAAAAGCAGGATATTTAGATACAATGTCGAGGGGGTGCGTGGGTGCCTTTGTGTGTTTTCATGTTTTTGTTGCGCGTGTCTGTGTGCACCTATCAGGGTGTCCGAGCTCCAGAAGTCGCTGGCACTGCTGTGAGAGGCCGCCCACCGCCTCGGCGTAGTTCTCCACCGTGTGCTCCAGAGAAAGGTGCTCTTTCAGAAGCTGCAGGGTGCTCGCCTCGTCCTACAACGACACGAAGCAGGGACTTGGAAAGACTCGCAGGGCAACTCGAACAGCTCATTGGTACCCTCGAACGTGGAACGAGGCAAGGCCCGGCAAGTTTGTTTGTATAGCACATTTCAACAACAAGGCAAATCAAAGTGCTTCACATAAAACCATTAAAAGCATCCAAACGTAATGCAGGGGCGAACGTGCGCGAGAAAAAAAAAACGCAAAACGCGGCCTTACCGTGCCTTTGTCCTCGTTGATGAGACGCAGTTTCTGCACCGCCAACGAGGACTCCACCTTGGCCGCCTCGCTGTAGTACTGCTGCGCCTGCAGCACGGCGTCCAGCAACACCGACCGCCTCTCCGCCTCCAGGCGCAGCACCTCCCACAGCTGGCGCACGTGCCCCGCCCCGTCGCGCACAAAGTCCACCTCGGGGGTCCGTAGCGAGGCGATGATGCCCGCCCGGTCCAGCACCTCCTCCACGCGCGCCCTGCGTCCTTGAAGCTCCCGTTGGAGCGTCTGTGGGGACCGAGCACAGAAACGGATTCATGGTTAACTGAGTTTCAATACAGCTCAGAAAGGGGGGGGGGGGGGGGGAGTGTACTGTGTCGAAACCGCTCCTCCTCAATAGCTAACCTGGTTCTTCTTCACATGCTGCTGTGCACTCTGAAGGTTGTTCCCATAATCCTTAGAGGAAGCCAGGGGAATTCTCTCTTGGATCCACAGCTGTGAAAACAAACGCAGGTGATGAACAGCCATTCATCTCACCGATCTGAGGCGTCTTTTCTGTATGCACCTTTGGCCGTACAACAACGCGAAACGATCCGAACGGCCCTGATCATGCGTCGACGCATGTCGACGCATGCCCCTTGAAATGGAGGTTCTTTCATTCAAATGGAGAGTGAAAAAATCTGTGAAGTGAAACGGGGGAAGGCGGGTCCCCCAGGGGAAAAAGCACACGACGTGTGTCACTCACGATCTCATCCTCCAGGTCCTGGGCGACCTGGTGCATCTCCTTGGAAGCCAGCAGGATGCGGCGCCTCTCCTTGAGGGGCTCGATGAGGCGGACGATGCGCGTCTCCACCACGCCTGACTGCTCGCCCCCTTCTCCGTCGGCCATCGTGAGGCCTCGCTGGGGGAGGCTTACCCCCTGAAAGCCTCCCAGGTCCCCGACGTCCTTATAAAAGTCCCCTATCTGGGACTCCATAGTCTGAGCCCGACGGGGGAGAGAGGGAGGTCACGTTAGAGACCGTTGAGAGATGGCCTAGCACACGGCACATCCGATTTCAAGCCCTTTCAGCTGTTTTCCTATGTGAGTGTATCAATATCAGGTAATACATTAATACATTATACAATACATAATACATACATTAATCTCCGGAAAGTTATTTAGGTTTAGGTAGCGTAATAACACTCACATGACGGAAGGCAAAATTAACTACTAGCGCGAATGAAACAGATTCCTATTGAAATTGCCCCAACACGTGAATGTGTATTTAAATTTGCCGACCAATACGTCCTCATACCGTCATGAAAGCCGGCTATCGCGATCCCCCCCCCCCCCCCCCCCCGAGACACACCTGGAATTTCTGGAGCTGCTCGTTGAAGGTGGGCAGGTGATGTGCCTGCTCCAGTTGTGGGGGCTGCTGCTCCAGGTGGGAGAGCTGGGTGTCCAGGTCCGTGTAGCTCTTCACCGCCGGCTCGGGCTTGTTGTTCTCGAACAGCTGCCGGGCCTTGGCCTTGGTGGTGCTCTCCAGGTCGGACCAGCACTCCCGGATCTCCTCCAGCTTCAACTGCACCACCGACCTCAGCTCCGGCTTCTCCAGGATCAGCTCCTGACCCTCCTGGAGACGACGCGAGCAGGGAGGGGGGGACAAGTGAAAAACGCTTTGTTTGATGAGTGTGCTTTGCTTCCGTCGTTATTCGAAAGGTCCGCTCTCTCCATTGGAATGGATAAATGTAGTATGAGCCCCGCCCCCCTCCCTCCCCTTCCCCTCACCGATTGGCTGGGGGGTCTGTTATTACCATTGCCATGAAACTATGAAGTCACTTAACTGTACTGTTTACATTACATAAAGTCATAAACAACCATATTTCTTAGCTGAGTGATTTTTATGCCCCTCTGGACATGCACCCAAGTTAATGTCAGCCTTCCCTTCAAGGGATATTAGTTGCTGGCCGAGACGATTGTGACAACGTTGAGAACTGAAATGTACAGAATCCCATTACTAACGGCTCCTTGGCACAGAATGCCGCCTCATATTTAAATAAATAGTAGTTGGAACAAGCTTTTAATTCTTTTTTTTTTAAGTATTGTCTTCTGGTACTGTTGAAATACATTCAATCTAACAACTCAGCGGTCCTTATTAAATATTGTCCTTTAAAGTCACCAAAAATGTATTTGTCTTTACAGCACCTTTCATTGTGAACAAAAAGAGAAACTATCACTTTGACCGTCAATGTTACAGCTGGTGAAAAATAAAGACCCTTGAACTTATAGAAGGGTTGAAACTGTGCAGAGACTTCCTGAAATGTTTAGCAAAACACAACTATAGAAGGTTTCAGATTCTCGTTCCTAAAATCAATGTTTACACATGGGCACGGTCAATAGCCCTATCCCAAGGGCCCTAGAAAGGAAGCAAGTGTAGCCCCAATCTTAGCCCAAGGATGACCTACAAAATCACGCATGGAAAGTCTATTAAACCCCCTAGTCAGTCCAAGCAAAACCAACAACTGTGTTCAGTTTTCTTCAAAATCATAGTCTTTGTACAGAACGTGAACTGGATGAGGAGATGTGGAGATCAAAGCTTGTGGCGTTTTTACTCAGTGTCAATGAAGCTCTCAGTGGCTCCATTCCAAGTCCCTGAAATAGAATCCGAGCAGTCTCCGCCCATTCTTAGATGAAGAACAGGAGGTGTTTCCTATGACAAGCTATTATATCAGACAGATCATTGTCTGTTAACATGAAGGACCACTGAATGTCAGCCAGAGAAATCTCTGGAACAAACTTGTCACACCGTGCCAGTATAGACCTTTCCAACCATAAGTGTTAGTGTCTCACTAATGTTAAAACTGTTTTTTTAGACCTTCTGAAGAAGAATCTGGACCAATGCGTTCTGACGATGCAAAATGCTAACAATCTCCTGCACCCCGCTGGGTCCCTGTTTAGGAGGATAATGAATAGTCTCATCCTCGCATCCTGCCTTACCTCTGCCCCTGTGTCTCTGAGTAAACGTCGGACGATCCTGTGGCTTTCATAATGCAGTGCTGCATTCCTCCACTTGGCACGGCTCTCTAGCTGCTGCTAGCGCTCTCTCTCTCTCTCTCTCTCTCTCTCTCTCTCTCTCTCTCTCTCTCTCTCTCTCTCTCTCTCTCTCTCTCTCCCTCTGTCTTATTTTTTATCTGCCTTTCTCGCCCTCTCTCATAATGCAGAGCCAGCAAAAAAAACAGGTCTCTCTCTTTCCTGGCTTCTCTGACACAGTGAAAGGAGAGGGAATTGAAATGAGCGTGGGGGGTGGATCGAGTAAAATAGAGAGCACTGGGGAGAAGGGGGGGGGGGGGAAGACGAGAGGAAAAAAATAGCAGAGATGAGGAAATATAGGAAACAATGCAGGGCAGTTGATTAAAAAGGATCCAAGGTGGGACCAACAATACGTTGCTCCAGAAATCAACAGCTACACACTTTCACCCGAGCCAATTCAAATTCTGCAGGCTAACACACGCTTGCTGACACAGCACGGCCAATGTGGACAGCAACGTCAAGGGGCCCTGCCAACATTTGTGTCATACGTGCAGGAATAACCTTCATTGAACGTCATTTGCAATTTAAATGCATTTCCTGTTCACGTGTATTTTTTTAACACACACATCTGTCTTAAAATAAGAACGTTCATTCCGGTAAGAATAATTCCATGCACGATGTGCTGCGTATGCATCCTTACTGGAAGTTTTATCCCTGTAATCCCTTTTATTCTTTTTGATTTACTTCTAGGCATCACAATGGCCTCTTAGGCACCTTACTTCCTACTTTATACAACCAAAAAAACATGAATTACAGAGAATGTGAATAGCTGCCAGGCGAATTTCTAATATTGTTCAATGCCAAGACTTGCATGCCACCCTATGGAAAAACAACCCGCAAATGGGTGTGAACATTGGTAATATTCTAACGATGACCAGTGAGAAGGAATACACCACACCTAAAGGATTTGGCTTTGCATTCTCACAGTGTCTGACAGTCTGAGCGTCCCTGTGGACAGATAGGACAAGTTGACATGTTTACAGGATGCTGGACTGCGAGGTTGCTAAAGCTTGGCACAAGGTCAGATGTAGGCAAACCCCCCCGAGCCCTCTTTTGAACAAAGAAGATTCCTCGGAGGACCGAATGTGTTCGAGACACAGCCTGGACCTGGAGCGCCGTGTTCGAGCCTGTCGGCCAGGAGGGATCGAGAGAGAGAGAGAGAGAGAGAGAGAGAGAGAGAGAGAGAGAGAGAGAGAGAGAGAGGGAGAGAGAGAGAGAGAGAGAGAGAGAGAGAGAGAGAGAGACGGAGCGAAAGGAGGAGGGAGCCCATCCAAAAGGACACCGAGTTCTCCAATCCCAGCAGGACGCAGTGTCATCTTTTCCCTTCCGGTCTCTCAGGTAACAGGGGAGAGATGGTGGCCGCTTAGCTCAAGTCCAAAACAACACGAGGTGTCTGTGGAGCTACCTCGGGGTTCTGGGGCACGACGACACAAAGCTGTTGAGGAATCACCAACAAGTCAAGCCTTGTGGACGAAACGAACAGCGGACAGCCATCGTCTGCGCTCAGTGTCCATTCTTTCAAGGCTTTCGAGCTGGTATCTGGCATGAAAGGTTAAACAAATACGCTGATGACTCAGAAGCAGAGCAGTATCCCTTTTCACTCCCTTTTTGTTTTGAGCTGAGTTGTCATTCCAGGGGGACAACCTCGACCATGTTGCCATTAGCCATTTGTACACTGACACGACAAGCAGAGCACACTTCATGATGAGCCTTAAACAGGAAGGAAATGTACGCTACTGGAAATATACTGTACATCTTTCACAGGTCTACAACTAGATGTATTGCATCAGTTTTACCAGGAGATATCATGGTAATGGTGGTGGTAATCCTAGACCGTGAAATGGAAGGAACAAATAACTAAACCATGTCGATTCTGTGGATTTTCTCGGCTACATTTGGGAGCTATGGAAGCATCAACATTCTTCTATGTTCATTTATGGATCTAAAATCAACTGCCATATTACAATACAACAAATGTGAATTATCTCGTGGATTGAAAATCGGGGCCCGTTGCATTTCCTGTTTGTCTTTGGTAACAAATCAGAACCTTGAGAACCATCAGGCTCCTTAAGAATGTTCTACAATTGTACACTGCATGAGGCCTTTGACAACACATGGACCAGGCCAGTGATCATGTGACCATTTTTACACATCAGGTTTGTTAGCACAAGCTTGTACAGTTGCCATTGGTTGATACTGACATTTTTTACTTCACCATCACTATCTCACATTATCATCTAGGATTAATGAAATGAAGCATTACTGTACTCTATTTCAATTTTTTTCTAAAATAAGTACTCATGAATTATACATCAAATTATTAAGGTTGGCATGAGGTTTTCAAACAAATGTTGCCATGCCTAAACAAATACACTGATTTACATATTATTTCAGAAAAAAAACAAGTGCACCCACAACATATCTTCAAATCATTCAAATTAAATAGGCTGTACGTATGGCTCATCAATGTGCAATACTTCTGTTAGAAGGTAATGGCTTTTTAGTGTTTATGGATTTCATGAGAGAATACATGATGACAATGACATTCTGTAGACTTACTGTCTTGTGTTGCATTCATATTCTTCCATGTTACTGTTAGTTCTTTACAATCCAAGTCCAAAAGAGCATCTATGAAAGATATTAGCCACGTTCTAAATTCTGTAGCTCAGGCCATATTCTATCTCAATAGAATGTATTGTAATTGAGGCAGTGAATTGAAATCCAAAATGGGAAGCCATGATTATTCTAGCTAACAATAAGCTAACATCAAAAAGCTCATGAATATGGTATGAGATCATGCTGACGACATTTCAAATTTCAAATTCTTAGTTTTATATCTGTTTAAAAAATATTAGACACCCAATACCTCGTTAGTTGAAATGAGGACTCATCCAATTGACTCAAACATAGATAGTCTATGGTTTGAAGCACAAGAAACTGAAAGCCTTGTGTATTGAAATGAATTGTGTTACAAAATAAAAGAATATTGGGAATCCACAAGCTTCAGATCTCACTGATTGCAATGGAACGTTCAATGCCAATAAACTGTGGGCAGGTGTCTGTGCTCTTTAACGCAGCCTCTCTCCATCCTGGTCCTCAGGACACCCTGCCATGCATGCTTTAGATGTTGCCCTCTTCCAACACACCTGATCCAAATGAATGGGTCGTTATCAGGCTTCTGCTGAGCTCGAAACATCTAAAACGTGCAAGGGGTGCCGAGGACCAGGATTGAGAGAAGGCTGCTTTAACAGAACAATCTGGGATTCTAACTGACGGCTTACATCTTGTGCGTTTCAGTGGGATGTTTAGGGCACGAAAGCCTGTTTTCTGACAAACACATGGAGAGCAGGAATACCCAATGAAAAGGGAAAAAAATATCCCACCATTCAGCAGGTCCAGCATCGTGGCAGTGGCACGAATGCCTGAAGGCATTTTTCACGGCAATTCGAAAAGACAGTCCCCCCTCTGCACCACTCAATATAGCTGTTACTGTAACCTTGAAATCTGTACATCCTTTCGCAAACCATCACAGGAACGTTGGTTTGGGGTGTCTTCATGGCACACCACTTCACCGAATCAATCTGGACCACGCCAACCATCATCCCCACCACACCATCTCCATCATGTGGTCCGTCGTGCATAGTAGCCCCCCCCCATCATTCACCTGCTCTGACTATCTGACCTCCATCCTCCTCCCCCCACCACCTCCAGCCTCCCTCCCCTTCCTTCCCCCTTGCCCACTCACCTGCTCGATCTTGGCCAGCCATTCTTTGTTGCGGGCCAGCTCTGCCATGAAGGCCTGGTGCTTCAGCCACTTCCTGTGAAGGCGCTGGGCCTCGTCCCGCGCCGTGTCACGGGCCATAAGCATCTTCTCTTCCACCCGCTGTCCCCAATCGCTCAGCTAGGGGAGACAAAAATAGCCACCATCAGGAGCCCGTGCCCGAGACAGCCACCCTTCTCTCTCTCTCCCACTGGACGTCCTGCCTGCCTCTCCTAAGCCAGAGCCCCCCTCCCGGTTCTGCAGGGGCCCGGTTACCTGCTCTGTCACCACCCACCCCAACCCCCACCAGACGCCCTTTCTGGGGAAGAAAAAAAAAAATAAGACAAAAATCGAGATAAGCACCTCAGCACCAACAGTGGCAGCGACGGTAGCTCAAGCCCTTCCGCTGGATTGCCCCTAGGTCCTCATGTCCTACTGCTTCACGGCTCCTGCAGTCCTGATGCTGCAGTGCCTGCTCGACAGTCTCAGAAAAAGGCAAAAACAGCCAACCAAATAAAGGAAACGCTCCAATGACAACACCGGCAGAAAGCGTCACAGACATCCGAGGCTCGCTTCGGCTTTGGTCATTCTCTGTCCCTCAGATTAGAATCCAGCTGTTGACCGATGTGTGGATGTCGAACGGCCAGACGGTTTGAGCCAGAGGCGAAACCAGAGCGTCCAGTGGTCCGGGACAATCCGTGATCTTGCCTAATGATGCCGTGGTCAAGAGGAGGAGGTGGAGTGGGAGGAGTAGGTTGAATGGGATGCAGAGGCAGTGCAGAGGGGGGGTGGTGGAGGGGGGGGGGGGCAGAGAACATAGGCTGTCCGGTCTCGAAATGCACCGTTGCCACTGCTGCAGAGACGCTCTCGTAGCGGTTGTGTAAGCTGTGCGATCCTAGATCCTCTTCCAGTTCCCTCTCCTCGTGTCCCCCACACAGATCAGACGCGGCTGGTGCATGCTGCTGCAGTCCTTGGCTCTCAGCTACGCTCCTCTTGTGTGAGGGTGGGTGCGCGCGCGCGCGTGTGTGTGCAATCACAACCAGCACTGCAGTGCTGGAGCAGGGAGAGGGAGAGAGAGAGAGAGAGAGAGAGAGGGAGGGAGCCGGGAGAGAGAGACAGAGAGAGACAGAAGGAGAGAGGGAGGGAGGGGGAGAGAGAGCAAGGATGAGAATATGGAACAGAGAGCCTAGGAGGAGAGAGAGAGAGAGACAGAGCGAGCGAGCGAGCGAGAGGAGGAGGAGGAGAGGAAGGGGGGAGAGAAGGAAGGAGAAGGGAGAGGGAGTGTATTGAAAGAGAGAGAGGGGAGAGAACCAGCGAAAGGTGGAGAGAGCCTGCGTCATCCTTCAGTGTCACCAGGGACATTTCTCTGCACTAGAAATGACTGCACTCGGAGCGGGAGCAGGGTTTTGGAGGGAGGGGGGAGGTGTTGTCGTTGGGAAACAGCTGAATGAGAGGGGAAGAGAACGTGCGACCACATGGGCCACAGTGCAGCTGACTGATTCGGATCACTGTTCAATCTTCCTATTTAAAGGGGCCCGCAAGCATTTGAATCTCCTGCTGCACATACCTCTTTGGTTATAAAAGGGTTGATGAAATTATTTTGGGATGCAATCGTTTTTTTTATTTTTTTTATACACCTTTTGTAATACACTTTTAAGTAATTTGATTACTTGCTTTAGGGAGGCAATGCAATACAATTGCTTGAACTACATATTTCCATAAGATGATCATTCAAATTTGATATTACATCATGAGTAATAAGGACTCATGCATGTCAAATCTAATTCGCATAATGTCTTGAATTCAGAAATATTTTTATTTATTTAAGGTTTTAGGTTGGAATGTTTTGGAAAATCATCTCTGTGCCATGAGTTAAATAATGTTTTAAAAGTAAATCAATATGCATACTTATTTATATATGTACAATAAGGTCAATGAACCAGTCTTTATGTACCAGAAAAGATGTATTTGAGAATGTTTGTGTGAGTTCAGCAAATTTGATATAAATCCCACAAATGCAAATTTGATGAATGCATTAAAGACTATGATTAATAACAAAACTTGCTTTTGCTAAATATTTACACTTATACTATTAAACTTTTCCTTCAATGTCCTAAGAACTGTATCTGGTTACCACAGTGCCACTAGAGGGCATTCTTTTACAAAAGGTGTATATGAAAACGTTGACTTAGTAAAAAGGTTCACATGCAAATACTCATATTTTTTCAATAACAGACAAAGACAAGGGACAAATGGTTGCTGTCACCTGTTTTAGAACCGAGACAATGTCCCTTCAATTCGGATGAAGAGATTATTAGGATCAGGGTTCCTTGAAAAGTTTTCACATTCTTATGTTGTAGACAGACTGGTTGGAGGAATTTGCGATTCAACAAAGAAGACTGCAGTAAAAAACAAAAAATACAAATAAGAAAGCGAAACTTGTCTGTGGAATCAGAGTTTCAGAAGGTCTAACTAAAAGTGACTGACGGTAACACTATGCCAAAGGCTACATGAGGTCACGATCCCCAAAGAAGTATTCTGACAAGTAGGACTATAATTACTGATGATAATCAAATTGCTACATTATGTAATTCACTAAGCACTTTCCTTCCTGAACTATAAGTACTCAAGTGTCTACCTGCTAAATTAGTTTCTAACATGTGACTGACACAAAATAAATCGTTGACTAATTTTTGACAAAGAAGCGAAGCCTTGTTCAGGCACGGCACTCGGGCAGCGCACGTCATCTCGCGGATCAACCAATATGGCGGTTAGTGGAATTGACGCACGGATACATGTACACTCACCCTCAGTTGTTGTATTATCATGCTACTGCCCCCCCTCCACCATCCCCCCAAGTTGTGTGTGTCATCAAGGGGGATTTAGACTTTATTTACAGGGAGCACTTCCCTTATACACAACCACTCGGCCAAAGTCAAACCTACTTCCATGTGTATGGTTATTAATAAACTGTCAAATCAATACGTGAGTGTCTTGACTGAAATGGACTTCAAACCGTTTACAACATTCATTCTTAAATTGTGCATTTCATTCTAATCTTACTGTGATACATGTAGTGTCTACAAACCCTTCACAATTGTCTCTGGATTAACCAATAAAGACAGGCTTGTAAAAATGTAAAGATTCCTCTGCAAAGAAAACTTGTTGGGCAAATATACAGGCAACATGAAGAACAAGTTGTAATTCTCAAAACTAAATATCCCAAACATTTTTGTTTAAAACTTGTTAATACAAATTACTGACAAAGACCAAGCTTGGGCCTGTGTAGATGTGCCTTTTTGTGTGGGAACTAGCCTTAAGACACTTAACCTTGACCATTGGTTGTAAGGCTCCAAATGGATGCCTTAATGACAACCCAGCATAATTACTGACTAGTCCTGGAGAGGAATGCACCAAGAACATGCAAGACTACGTTTTTGACTTCCCTGCTCAATGTTTTATTCATGAGCAGACACATAAAATGTGAAACTATGTGCCTGGATTCACACTTCATACAATGGACTACAAACTGTACCATGATGCCTTGATAGTGGTGAAATGAAAACACTTATTTGTCCTACCAGGCATTCAGCTGGTAGGCATTCATTAATTTACTGCTAAATATACCAGATAAATAATTCATCACCAATCACTCAATGTTTGCTTTTGTTTGATATCAGAATGTAGGGCAGGCAAACACAGGGGGGGTGGGCATTCCTATAAGCCCAATGTGAACAGAAGTAACTGTTAGACATGTCTTGACATTCAAGTACCCCTAGATTTGCTTTTTAGCTACTGAATTGTAAATCACTGAGAGGGGTTTTGACTACACACTGCTCTGCTCAGATTAGGGGAGTTGAAGACTGTTAGTCACCCAACAGAACGAGACCCAGCCACTGCCTCGCACTGACGCATCAAGCAAGGATGCCCTCATAACTTGGTGACATGACTTAAAGGTGACAATAACTTTGCCTTCCTCACAAAAATACACTGAGCCTGCGATGACCAAATATTATTTTACCTCCACAGGACACAAGGTTCTTACCAGGAGGGCTTTCTAATGTTTTTTTTGTCAGTCTTTGAAGAAGACCTGTGTTACCATGGCAATCAACCAAGGAAAACAACGGCGATGTCGAAGTTCAATATTCTTCAAAACAAGTCCATGATTAATAGTCAGCATTCTGACAGACATCCTGAGGATGGCATTTTCACTGTTGAGTTGTGTGCACTGAAGCTCCCTTGGGCGCTTTTTCCACCCAACATTTCAGATTTTATGGCCGGTGTGCTGGCTGAAAGAGATTACAGCAGCCAAACACGCGTAATTGCCAGTAATTTCAGACAGAATGATTCACAATGTCGAGCATCATTATTGTAACCTGGCCCCCTTTCACATGTTGTTTAGAGCATGTTTGAACCTTTGATGTCCTAAGACCAGGCCAAGCCTCGGCGTGGGCACCCCTTTCCTTCGGCTCTTCCTCGACGAGATCCCTGAATTCGGAACCTGGCACATCACGCCCGTGCCTTGAAAACGGACAAAGCCACAGACCACAGGGTTGATTCCTTACACAGTCTGGGTATGTCTCAAAGGCGTACTCTCTCTCCGTTCACCAGGGAGGAAAAAGTGAGACTGTGAGTCAGACACAGGCGGGAGATCCTCCCCTTTATGAGTCGGTCTCTGATGCAAGGAATGACACCATCGACCTGACAGGCAGCGTTTCGGCAGTGACAGTAGACACTGAGAGAGATGGACAGAGACCTGCTGGATAAGGATGTTGAGAGTCGGCGAGGAGACAGCTCACTGCATAACCCTCTCCAGAGTCCAAGTATCCACTGAATTGCCAGCGGGAACCGAAAGGAATTCTTTCGAGATGAAACTCAGACTATTGTAATTCTCTTCATGCAGTAGAGATTCAGTTCCTTCTGTTCAAGGAAGTAAGACAGTCATCCATCTAATCAAAAACTCTGTCAGAAGAACTGAAAAGACTGTATGATATTTGTATACAGTGCACTGAGCAGTGCTATAAACAAAAATAGTTGTTGGTAAAAGGGTCAATAAAATAACTTGGTATTTAATTAGTGCACTTTCTAACATGAATCATGGAAGAACCCTCCGACAAGGATTGGGGTGGGAGAAAATGGAAGTGCATAGATAACGGGAAGCTCTCCCTTTGACTGGAGGCTTTTTATTGAGGTGAGAAAATTCCACAGCGGACGCCAAAAACATGCATTAACATACCACGGCAAAGCCAAGGTTAGCAAACCCAGACCATACTCACTTATTACCCTTAACTACCCCTTTGGAAATGTACATCTATAATGTTTGGCACACAGACCTCTAATAACGAGGAGGTAACAACTAGTCATTATGAGGGTTTGAGCAGGAGATTTACAAATCTTCGGTTCAGTGGCGTTGGGCAGGTTCCCCTCGCTTGAAAATGGTTATCCCGTCAAGGGCATGGTGAGGTACGCAATAAAGGCTCGTGATTTATTCACGGCGGCCGATAATTACTGGTGTCTTGTCACCTGTCAAAATGTATGGACGGGAAGACTCTTGGGCTACGGTCTTCATGCTCTCTACACCACGGCTGTAAACGTGACGTGGCTGTAAAGACATAAATCAGAGATTTTGTGATGAGGCCTACTCATCACAAGGAAGCTCCAAAAGATGTGGCAAAATTAAGCATAAACATGTTTTTCAGTTATGAACGCGCATGCAAAGTATTCAAAGAGAGATAGTCTTTTGTGTCCGAAAGCAACCGCTTTCTGACTGCTGTGGTTTAGTTTAGTATCTTTCATAATATCTCGCACACGACAGGCATTCATAAAAAAGACATTTGTTCATGTTTGGATAATTTACATTGATAACTTCATGTGAAAACATTTAAAGTAAACTTACATTTTGAAAGTGCATCCACTCAATCTAGCAATGTAGACCTTTATGGTTGTGTTTTCAGTATAAAGAATTTAGATGCGCCTGCCCAGAGCTTATATTTTCGTGCTGCAGGTTTGGTGAACCACATTGGATGTGATTGCCCTACTGCAGGTTTTTGTTACCTACCATCATTTTGAATTTAATTTAGAAATAACAGTACACGACCTTGAACAAATGTTCAAATTGAATAAAAATTTGAATCATTTCCGATTTAGACACACACTGAACACAACAAAATGTCAACAACATATACTGTAGATAGTTCTAAATACTTTCCCAAGGCACTGGAACTCTTCTTTAATCTATCAATGTTGGTGTCTTTCAGCTCCAACACGTCCAAGAAAGAGCAAAGGAAGAAAGTCATGTTTCTCAACATGAGGCCTGCCCTGCCCTTTAGTTAGCTGACCCAATGCACCTTGCCAGAAGCCTCAGTTAAAAGGTCAAAACAATCACCTTTCACTGTCCAGCAGAGGAAATTGCACGAAGGTCTAAGCAGCACAACCAGAAAGGTTCCCACATGCAAGACATTTCCAATTTATACATTTTATTTTACACTTAATTCAATCTTGTTGGAAGTCATTTATCTTGTTTTTGAAAGACACGTTTCAGCATTGGCGAAAGTGATTGAATCTGGATTTTTCTTTTAGCTGTTTCTGAGTAGAATACTATGGCTAACTGTAACCGCTTAAGAACCCCATTCAGGGTGAAGTGCTTTAATGTCCAGTCGCGCCCCCAGACATTTTTCATAGGGGTGGCCAGATGGGGCAAGCGAAAATCTTGGGATGGCACACCAAAATCGAAAGACATAGCCTAACAATAATTTTGAAAAGCGTCAGCCTCAAAAACACCTAGACAAAAAGCGCATATAGTATTTAACAGAGCTGCACTGATGTACCATAGCAAACAATGGGGTTGTAAGTGCAATGATTAAAAAATACGCTCTCGGTGTGATCGGACCGAATTGCCTAAGTTAGTAATAAGCTACTCTCTCTAAACTGAAGTAACCTTTCGTTTGTCTAAATTAGCTAGCAAGGTAAGACAGTCAGCCCTCCCAAAATACAGAATTTAATTAGCAATTAATGTGCAACTTGTGTTCAAAATAAAATTATACTGAAGTTGTTCGACATTTGTACAAAATACCACCTGGTATTGATATACCACACAGTTATTGACCCAAGCAAAAATAGATCTATGTCTAAAACATTGTCTTTTAAAATTTAGTTTTTCGGAAAAATGGTGCTTTCACCCCTGCTCTCCCCCACTAGATAATTAGACTAACTACTGTAGCTAACCAACGTAAACAAGGTTGCCTACTGTAAATAAGTAATTGAAAATTCTAAAACAGTTTATTGAATATGGCCTACTTATTTTCTTTAACTTGGTATCTGCACTTAGCAGCGTCCAACTGGACGACAATAAGCTCCCTAAGCTTCTATGTACCGTTAGGCTATAGACTGCCTTCTCACCTGGCCCAGTGCAACCTCTTGTGGGGGGAGGGGTGACACAGGGGTGTCATGATCAGAGTGTGGAGATACGTGACGTGACAGGATCTGAGTGTGGAGATAGTGATCATGTCAAGGCTTCACATCCGACACGTCCGTGTACAGTACTATGACCCATCTGTGTGTCTCTGTGTGTCAAAGTGAACCGTGAGGGCACGGAAGGTTTATCTACTGTAACATTGTGAACGTCATTTTGTTGAAAGGGTTTGGTCATTTCCATTGAGGCTACTGCGTTGGTGCTAGTGGCGAGTGTGTGTTCGAGTTTAACTGGATTTCGTTGGCTGTGGTGTGTAGGGCTGTGTTGTGAAGACAAGTTGCCCTTTCAGTGGTGTAACTGGGTCAGTTGATGTTTATTAGAAACAGTTCCGTTCATGAGTCCTATGGGCCTATGATCAAACCTTACAGAGCGTACGTGAGGGAGGAAGTAATTCCGCAAGAAGATGAGTGAAGCAATGACACTTGGTAATTGAAAAGTCACGAGAACTCGTTTAGTCTCGTCTACATATATTTCCGTGATCTTCTTGATTGTTCTGTCAGAGCTTTGGGGATTTTTGGTGTCTTCGAAAGCCTATGTCCAATAATTCCAGTTTTGCAATTGACCATATACTGCAAAACTATCCACACACCGACCATGTTTGGCAGTCAACTGAATTTTTTTTAATTCTAACTCTCACGGAATTCAGAGAAACACTTTCCAAACTGCAGATAAAAAAGGGGGAGGCAAACATTACCCTGATAAGATCGACAGTTAAAGACAAACAGTGAGGTTCTAATTCTAAAATATTTGCCCTCATTTTTCTCTGCCTTTGAAGTTCAGACAGTGCTTGGCTCTTGTCATTGGGTGCAGCCCAGGCCTGATTTACGGGGGTGTGTTTGAGGGAAGCTCCCCTAAATTACACGGCTCTTAACCAGCGCTGAGAGAGAAAGAGAGGGGGAATCGTCACTCTGGAGACAACTAATTGCAAGGACAAATCTTAGCCACGGAAGATAATACCGTTTCCCTCCCTTCCTCCACATATATCCGAAAAAAAAGAAAAACAAGCACAAGGGAAATCGGCCAATCTGTTGAATGTACAATTTGTCATGGACATGCAGAGACTAATTTTCATGCGACGCCCATTAAAACTGAAAAATGACTGGTTCACGGGGAACTGAAGAAAGGTGTCACAGGTGACGTTGGCAAAGTAATTGACTGTCATCAATGTATCTGCAAGTTTAAATGGAATTTGACCCAACAGAACTGACGCTATACGAGCCCCTTCCTGGACCCAAGGGGAGGTATGTAGGCTCAGACACCGCTGGTGATAGCACAAATGGCTAATCTCCGGTGCAAACATTATGAGGATTACAGAACGACTGACAAAAGAAAAGAACGAAAAAAAACAACCTACGAGGCAGGAAGCAATTTGTGTTCTCATTGGGGAATGAAAGGCAAGAAAAATCAATCGTCATTCCAAAATGAGTACTTTGCTTCTGCGTCTACGCATTACACTGACACAAAGTGTTGAAACACTTAAGAGATCCTGTAAGGGATGAGAGGGAGTCTGAGGCAAGGAGAAGGAGGAGGAGGAGGAGGTGACAGCGCTGTTTTGCCTGGAGGGCACCCATAAACCTGGTGAGAGAGAGCGCACCATTCCTCACCGATGACTGTACCATGTGACTACAGGTGCTTTATAAAGCCGGGCTGTCCCATCTCGCAGAGGCATAGGTGATCACAGGACGCCAGAGGAGTCAGGCAGGAGGAGATCAGGGCTGTCGGAACAGCACATACCACCCGACAGCCCCGCGAGACGAGAGGCGGATGAAGGGCGGGAACCCCGTAGCTCGCAAGGCAGCCACAAGGATCGACCTCGTCGCCTCTGAAGAACGTCGGACTACTCGACAGAGACAAGGGTTACAGAGCAGTCGCGCTCGGGCGAAGATGAGCTGTAGCAGTGTCGCCGGGTCTGAGTTCTCCGAGGAGGAGGTGGAGCTGGGCATGCTGGGTCCCGGGGAGGACGAGGAGAGCGACTGCAGCACCAAGGGGCCGTTCCTGGACAGCGAGGGCTCCGCCTGCAGCCCCGGGGAGCTGGAGGAGGGCCAGGCCAAGAAGCGCAGCCGCCCCGTCCGCTCCAAGGCGCGCCGCGTCGCCGCCAACGTGCGCGAACGCAAGCGCATCCTGGACTACAACCAGGCCTTCAACGGCCTGCGCGTGGCCCTGAACCACGACCTGAGCGGCAAGCGCCTGTCCAAGATCGCCACCTTGCAGAGGGCCATCAACCGCATATCGGCTCTGTCGGTGTTCCTGAGCTCCAACCCTCCTAGCAAGTCCTGCAGCCACTGGGAGTGCCACCGGCCCACCGGAGGGCCCTCGGGGATGGGGGCCTCACGGCTCGACCCTTCCAGGGTTAGGATCCCTCACGTGGAGACGCAGAACTACAACGTCCCCTGGCCCACGACCACGTCTCATCCGATGCAGGGCCAGCCGGACCCTCGCAGGCTTCCCGCGGAAACACATCTCTACACGGACGGCATGGGCTCCCCCTGCCCCCCTTCGCCGCACTACCCCTGCAACCCCTCCGAGAGCCAGCTCTACGCCTCGCACGGACACTGTGGGAGCCCCCCGGACCGGCCGCCCAGCCCTGTGAGGTACGCCCAGGTGGTGGGGGAGGGGCTGGGCTACCAGCCAGGAGTGTGGGCCTCCTGTGCCCAGGGCTACATGGACACTTTTGTGGAGCCCGCTCCAGCCATGAGTCTGCCCTGGCAGATGGGCTACCTCCAGGATCCAGGTCCACAGTACAGCCTCCCCTTGCTCTGACACACAGGTGGGACCAGACACATCCAGCACCGTCACCAGCAAACTGTCCAATGAACTCAGGGGAAGAAAAGACTGATGTGAGGTTCCCGTGTTCCAACTTCTCTGAAATCAAATCAGTATTATCTCAGGGCACACCAGAGACATTGATCTAAATGTGCTTTATGCTACTGTACATGAATAAAATGGCAATCCAGACTGTCGAATGTTCTATGAAATTGCTGTTAGTACCTACTTTTTAGAAATCATAAATCCGATGAATGTACCTTTTATCCATCTTAGACTTTCAAGTTTACACTTTGCCTTTGTGGTTTATCGAGTCAGAATGGGTGAGCACAGTGGAAGGTGCACACAGATTTAAAAGGTGACTTTGAGTACTCAGTATCACTAGCCTCTATCATAACATGTCAAAAACCTCAAATGTGGGTCAATGGAATTGTATTATGCGAACCTGTAATGATGATATAGAGTTTATTTACTGTAAATATAAAGTTTTTTTTTACTTCCTAATAAAACGTTTCAAAACAAATACACAATTTCCTTCCTTTGTCGTCATGTTGTTGATTATCGGCATAGAAATATCAAGAAAACATTGCACGCAATAAACATGAACAACAAAACGCTTTTGTGTGCCTGAGAAACAGTGTGTGTGAGTGAATGTGTATTTATGTGCATGCATGTCTTTGATTATAGCCCCAAGGGGCTCAACTATCCCGGGTCCCAGATGACAAGGGTCTCTCGGAAGAAAAATGAGTGGGCTTGTCCATTCTTGTCATATTTCCAAGACAAGAAAAGCCAAGGTGCTGTTTACATGCTAAAATACATGCAGGACCAACACCGCCTTCTCTGCTCATGAGAAGGGGCCAAAATCAATGAGGAATGCAGGATGGAGAACTACCGAATCCGCTCGTGTGCACTCGCAAGCCAAAGCGTAGGTTTGTTTGTGCATTCGATGGCTTCCCTGTCTAGTGTGTGTCAAGTGATATGTCTACAACACTGTCCTGGGCTGATGACACTCTGGGAAACTATTAGTTGGCTTCAGAACAGAACAAAAAGCTTTGGGGCGTGAAGTTCAACAACCTCCCTCCCCCCCCCCCCCCCCTCCCCCCCCCCCCCCTCCCCCCCCAGTCTACCTGCACATGTATCCACAGCAGCCTGTCCTCCCCTACCGAAAAGTATGTCATGGAAACAGCTTTAATATTAGACTAAAGGACCACGGCCAAGGACAGATTTATGGAGGCTCAGGAAGGAAGCCCATGCCCCGTCATCAGTGCGGTGAAATCCCCCCGCTGCCGGGCTCCTCCGGCCCCCGCAGGTGGATTGGGGGGGTTCCAGGCTGTTTGAACACCATGGAGGTCTGCCGGGGAGAGGCCCTGGGCTGGGGCTCAGGAGAGCCTCCGAAGGCCTCGCTGTGGGACTGAGCGGTCTGCCGAGGAGCAGGGGGGGGGGGGAGGGGCGGGCGAGAGACGAAGGGGAAAAGGAGCGCAGGCGAGCGACAGGGGAAGAGGAGGAGGACGAGTATGAAGGGGAAGAGGGAAACGCTTTCTCCTCCTCAGACGTGAATCACTGGAAAACCTTGACTCACCAGCCACCTGAGACACACTTGACTGACAGATCTCAGTGACGGCATGTCTCCCAAACCCGCCTTTCGTGGCGACCCTCCAGGCCCCCCCTGTACCTGCCTACCTGTTTACTTGTATGTGACGGAGGAGAGTTCACCGTTGGTGCCCTGTGGTAAACCCAAACTCCCTTGCACAAGAAACAGTTTGTGTGCAGTACCTCAATGAAATCGATTCGAAATCTTTTAGACAAAGTTGAGAATCGCACGGCTCTTCCCCAGTTGAAACATTTTGAGAGGATTTTCCGAACAAAAATGTATTTTTCATGGCAAACATTTGAATTAAAGCCATGTTTTGAACCTGAATAGGAAGCCTACCAAAACATATCAGATTTTAGCGGCCAACTGTAACATCATATTCACTAGAGGGCAGTGTCCACTTACTGTAATAAGTGACCTGTTAGGTTTTGGTTAATCAAAACACTTTAATTTCAGATTTATTTTTCAAATCTTAGCTCCAGACCAGGCTTAATCTCTGTCTGGGGATTCAGCGAGTGTTGATGCAGAGCCAGAGCATTCACAATAAGTTCCTCATGTCCTGACTCATTTTAAGGTTTACCTCACTTTTCAGACATAAACCTATCAACGATGCATCTCTCTCAGGCTGATCCGCCTCCATGACGCCCTTCTGTCAGAACACTTAGAAAAACAAACAACGAGCTGAGAAGAGTCTGTGTGTTGTGTACCCGTGGATATGTGTGTGTGACAAGGATGTGAATCACCCATTCCTTCTGTCACAGGAACGCAAGGACCCGGGTGCACGACGCCTATTCATACACCGATTCATTATTTTTCTCACGTGAATAGGGTAAAGAATTTACCCTTTAGATATCACCATGAAAATTACTGAGTTGATTACTTGCATTAAGACAAACACAAAATGTATTACAAGTTTTTATTTATTAAATTGTTTGTTAACATGGGCAAACGGTGCATAATCTAATTAGGTATGTGCTAATTTGCATAAATAGGCTACCACAACAGATCTAAACGTTGGGTATAGCCAGGTGAAAATGTCTTGTTGAATCTTGTTGACATATAACAGTAAAATACATAATTTTAAGGTCTGAATGGAACCCATTTAGGCTACCCATGAGCATTATATACAAGGCAGGAAGAAGTACTTTAAACCAGCCTTTATGAATTATTATTGCAGAGATGGGGTTTGGGGCTGGGTCGTTTCACCAAAAATAGTCGTACCACAGCTCAACACACATCCAGATGTTCCCAATAAATTGTAGTTGATCACCAGGTTTTAATGTAGGTTGAATAATCCATGTAGGAGAAACAAAAGGAAATCTTTCTTCCTTGAGTGACAGCTTAGTGACAGTTGATTGACAGTTGAGTGGACCGTGAATCTCTGCCCCTAATGGTGACATTTGTTTGCCTCTATAGTCTTTTACTGTAAGATGTCAACAAGATTCTACAAGACATTTTCACGTGGCTATAGCCAATGTTTAGATATGTTGTGGTATTTATGCAAATTAGCACATACATTATTATGCAGCGTTTACATTTACATTTATGCATTTAGCAGACGCTTTTATCCAAAGCGACTTCCAAGAGAGAGTTTTACAAAAGGTCATAGGTCACTGATCATAAAAACGAGATAGCCCCAAACATTGCGGGTAGCAAACATTGCGGGTAGCCGCTCTGGATAAGAGTGTCAAACATGAAGCATACATTGTGTTGCGTTTGCTCATGTTACCAAAAAAACGGAAAAAAAAACTTGTAGGCCTAATACATTTTTTGTTTGTCTTCATTTAAGTAATCAACTCAGTAATTTTCATAGTGATATCTAAAGGTTAACATTTTTTGCCTATTCACATGAGAAAAAGAATGAATAGCGTATGAATAGGCTATATTTGGGTCTTTTTCGAAACTTTCCCCTAATGGGATTCTTCCCTTACTCAGGACATAAGGATACCAAATAAGTTGAGTTTGCTTCTGTTGCAATTTGTCCTAGATTGACCCCCATTTTGACTATCAGGCCAGAGACCTGCTAGCAACTGGCACATCAACTCAGCCAAGGCAACAGCCTGATCATGGATTCCAGCTTCAATTGAAGCCTTGATTACCGTATTTTTCGGAAATAGAACCGCGTCTTGGAAATACAGTGACTTGATAAAGTAGGCAAATGGCTAGTAGAACATAACATTTCATAATAATTTCAGTAAATCAGACAGCTGCAAGACCCAGTGAAATGTGAGCCAAATGAGCCATATAAACGAACGACATTGGCTAATTCAACTTCGGCAGGCTATCAACAGGATTTGCAAGCTAGCTAAATTTATAGGCTACTATATCTCAAATAATTTTGTAGACATAACAATGCATTTTGCCACGCATTGATTACTATCCACAACCGAAGTGTGTTAACCCTTGTGCTGCCTTCGGGTCACATGACCCAAAGGTTCATAACGAACCATCGTTGTGTTTACCCAATTTTACCCAATACAAAAACAAATTAAAATAATTTTCTTTTAACCTTTGCAATGTGGGGGGTCTGAGACAGCCCAACGGTTAAAAGAAAATGCTTCACTTTGTCTTTGTATGCGGTAAATCTGTCGCAATACGACGGTGGGTCACAATGACTGATGGGTCAGAATGACCCGAAGATAACACAAGGGTTAAGGCATGCTGTAGGATCGCCTGTAGCCCACTTGTGCTTTGCTTGGTATCATTGTTCCCATAAGTGCGGCATATATTTCAGTGCGGGTTAAAATCCGATTTACAAACACAAAGCTCCCATTCTGGTGGGGTTCGGGTTATAGAAAATGAGGCTTGTTTTCCGAAATATACTGTATGAATCCAGACTTTTTGCAGGTTCTCCTTCTACGAGGATTTGATGCCACATTTATGTAAAAGATGCTAAGAAAACATGAAAGTACATACCAAAGTGCCCCATGTATAATTGCCAGTTGATTATGGAACAGAACACTAGAATTGATTTAGTTGTCTATATTAGCAGTTCCACTGTGGAACACTAGATGCTGACAGAGGACTTTCGAAATCAGTTTGTCACGGGAAGAAACATGGCAGGCAAGTAACCAAAGCAACCAAAAGGTGGCGCCATCACACAAAATGACACTGCCTGCTGCTGATCACCATCCGGGAGTTTGGAACTGTGGAGAGGAAGAAAATCTGATGTCGAGCCAGAGGTTAGGTTTAAGCACCCTGGCACCCGTGTGCATGGTAGTGCCAGGCAGGCAGCATGGTGCCTCTGTCATGCCCTTCTCTTTGCCCACCACAACTGTTCCACTACCTCAGTGGTCCCTCACACACCATAACTGATGGATGAGGCGGCTGTTGTTCGAGGAGGAGGAGGAGTTCGGGGGAGGAGTGCCGCGAGGGCCAAACCCGAACTCTGTTAACTCTGTAATCTGTTTCCTAATGAAAGTAGACAGGGATAATCATTTCCCAGGCTGTCCTTCAGCCCTGCTATCCAAGAGCAAAAGAACCCCCAGCCAAGATCCAACAACTTGAACTTCCATCACTCCAGGCGCCGGCCGAACAGGGGGGGGGGGTCCTGTCTTGCTTCTCTCCGCTGAAACGGGAGTGCACATGCGTACGTGTGCGGGTGTGTTGTAGGTGGAAAGGCCCTCGCCAACAGCCACACCAGCTTGTTTCAACCATCAATCTGTGTGTTATCCTCCTCCCGATCCTCCCCTCCTGTCACACGGTATTGCACAGATCACTCAAGACAGCCGGTCAATAGTCTCAACACTCGGTCATGTCACTTCGGGGGGGCGGGGCGCTAGGGGAGTTTTCTAACATGGCTGATGGCGAGCAAACCTCTGGATGGTTCCATGGTCGGGATGGAGGAAGACGGCAGCAGCTTGAGAGAGTTATGTCTCTCGTCGTGATGGGGGTCGTGTCCTTTGATAATGGGAAATGGTACAAGCTTGCCTCGGCCTGATGAGTTACTCTAGGAGGCTGTGACATCTTTGGCCGTGACATGGCCGCTGTGGTAAAAATAGCAGCAGTGCTCAGGTGATCCTGAACGAGGGAGGACAGGTACAGCGACCCAGACCCAGACCCAGACCCAGACCCAGACCCAGAACTAAACCCAGACCCAGACCCAGACCCAGACCCAGAACTAAACCCAGCCCCAGGCCCAGACTCAGGCCTAGCACAAGGAAGAAGGCAGCAATTGCAATAGATGGTGCACTGCTCCGTGAGTCTCGAATACAGACCCAGGCTTTGCATGCCGAGACCCAAACACAGACTTTATGACCCAAGAGACAACCAGAACACCAAAGACTCCAAAGACCCAGACCGTGACAGTGTTTGTGTAGCTTTGAGACTCGCTCAATGCAGACGTATTTCTCTCTGTTAACAGACAGAAGGGCACAAATGGGAAATCAATCTTAATGAACACTGGACATCCGGCTGGCCTGTGTCATCCATGGTGACTGTTTACCTTCATCTCAGCTGCCGGCCTGACCTATTCCTAATTCCAGCCGATGTCTTCTTTCATTGCCCATCTCTCTCACTTTATCTACTTTGGTTATGACTCATGTTTGCCAGTGAGTCAGTACAATGACTCAGCCTATCCACTTCCATCTCATTTAGATATCATCTGGCATTATTTTCCTTGAAGCACCCCTAACAGAATGTAATAAAACCGGAGGTATATGTGAAATAAGGACTTTTGACTGAGCATCCATACGAGATGATAATTGTTAGGAGCCGATAAAATCGAATCCGGTGAAGAGACCAGCGCCTTTATTAAACAATAGAATGGGTGGAGAGTCCTCCTGGACTTCATAGTTTGCGAGGTGTTTTCAGGCTTGACGGAGAACAATTAAGTGCTCATATTGTTCACTCTGCATTCCTGCGTGTCTGCCTGCTGACTTTGGGTCCCCTATTGATTACCCGTCGACAGTGCTCTGAGGACAGAAGGCCTCAAATGAAACTTCCATGACAAGGGTTAGGGGGGGGGGGGGGGTACAAACATCTCCGAAAAGGTCAGCCCACAGACTAGTCAAAAGTCTCACATTTCAAATGCGCAGAAGCGACTGTACGTTTGACTATGAGGTCGTGGGTAAGTTTCCCGTGTTTCGTGAGTACTTTCTTTTATTGCTAGTCATGATTTAGCACATTTCAGGCTCTGCCTAAATGCTATCCTCTAGTGCATGTAAATATTTTTTGGTTGAGTCCTTTAGCTAGTGTAGACACTAGCCCTCCATTCCAAAAGAAACACACAAAGAAACGCTGATTGTATTGTTTAAAAGGGATATAAATTACAAAATAATTTACTCAAATCTAACAGCCAATTGTAAGATTCACTTCAGATTCACGGTCCTGCAGCTTAAGACAATACAATGTGCCAGAAGGATGTATCAGAGTTAATGCAAGCGTTTTTCCAACTCCAAAATAAACCACCTTTAAATTTAAAGGTGGTTTCAAGTTTGTCTTAGACACATTAATGGTTTACCATGCACTCCCTGATTTTCAAGGTGGATGATTACTAGATTTAACAGTCTACAAAAGATTTCCCTTTAATTGACAATGGCTAAACTGTCGCTCTGGATAAGATGATGTCTGATAAATGACTAAATGTAAATGTAACATTGGAAAATAACTTGATGGCTCGATTTGAAAGAAAATCCATGTTTAAAAAACAATGTTTTTTTTGTTTGAGGGGGTGGGTCAGCTTGACCAAGTGAGTAACCCTAACCTAATTTGCTGTCCACGCAGGAGACAGAGCCCACTCTGTGAACTTTGAGAAGGCACATGCTCCCCATCACTGAAACCTGCTAATAGAGTGGAGCTACCTAATTGTGGAGAGCAAATTGGTCTTCTCTCAAAATGTTATCTGTATGCTAACACTGGGCACTTCTCAGGAATATTAAGCGGCACCTCGTTAGGCGAGTGAACAGGCTTGTTTGGACGGGCATTTTCGGTGGGCGGCTCCTAATTGTTTCATTTTCTCCCCCTCTCTCGCAGTCTCCTTCGAATAGATTGATTTTTTCCAAGGGGAAATTGGTTCGTAAAAAAACATCCATGGGAAGAGTGGAGGTGGCGAGAGAATATCAGAGAATACCAGGGATGAGAGAACACGATTGGGCAAAAATGAGAGGAGTGGGAACGGGAGAGCACATAAATGCAGATGGGGGGAGGTAAGGAAAGGGTGTGACGCAGAGACAATGGAGAGAGGTTGAAGGAAAGGGGTGGAGGGGGGGGGGTGTTAGTGAGTGGTCAGTAGAGGAGTGTATCTGCAGCAGGAGCTTGCTTGCTCACAATACATTAACTTTCACATCTCATATATTATCGCATCTCCAATCTAATTTCTCCTCCGAGTAATGCGGTTAGAAATATGAAAGTCTCCCATCTCTGTGGGCAAATGTAATCTCCATCTGTTCAAGGTTTTAACCAGCTCGTGGTCACATCAAAGCACATGAACCTCACTGATGCCTGAGATCATGCGGAGGACCTTAATTTGGCCATGCCAAAATAATGTATATTATCACATACACAAGCTCAGTCAAATTAGTCTCCTTAGGGAAAGTCGGAAGAAAAGAATATGCTGTAATTGAGAAATGAAAAGAATAGGAATCAGTCATAGATAAAGCTGAATTATATGCCTGACTGACTTTCCTGTGTGTTCTCGTGTCTTTGTGCAGCCACGATATACAATTTAATCAATTCTGTCTTCTGAGTCAAAGAAACTGAAAGAAACGCAAAAAGGCAATTACTGTGGGAGAAAGAAAAAAAATTATAAGGAGAAAGAATTGAAACTCGGCTGTCATAAAAAGATGGATTAGTTTTGGTGTATTAGGTAATCCAGACAGTCAGCATAAATTAGGTTAAAAAAAGAAAGAAATGTTTTTGTTTTTTGTTTGAAAATAAATACACTGAGTGAAACATATTCTTAGATAAAGCCGTAGCCGCAGAACCATCCATGTAGAAGTAAACTGAAGAGCAGCAACGCGTTTTGTAAAAACTAAATAAGATCATCATAGACGGCATGTGGGGGATACGTGTACAGTACATATGTCATGTCTCAAAACTGACCAATGCCTTTCCCACTTTGACTTTTGATGCTCCATACTTCAGGGCCGACATGTGTTTCTAACACGTCAAATCATTTAAACAATAGGATGAATGACTCACCATTACTCACTCACCACTGAATAATAAATGTTAAGGCCTCAAAGTAGCCTACATAATTTAACGCTCTACAGTTGAGGGCTATAACCCATTGTCCCGAAAGCACAGTAGATGGCTATTACATGCCCATGTCTCCTTGAGTTACTGAATGACTAGATGATGTTGCTTCCCAGGGAGACAGTCCAGCTTCAATGGACTACACTTGAAATTCGATTCTCATCTCATCTCTTTCTTTACGCCTCCGTTGTGCTGTAATTCTCGCAGAAGGTGCACCGACATGCCGAGCTTTTGCTTGATTGATGCCATTCAAACACCACAAGCTTGTCCTCATAGACCAGTCAATCGTGCTGATGGGTAAATACATATCTTGACTAAAACCTCAATCATTTTTAAAGGCAACCTATTCCATTATCGTACACGTATCGACATTCCCCCTGAAGCAAGTAGGGTGAAGTGCCTTGCCCAGGGACACAACGTCATTTGGCACAGCCGGGAATCGAACTGGCAACCTTCAGGTTACTAGCCCGACTCCCTCACCGCTCAGCCACCTGACTCCCTATCGGACTTTTCTTCACACCTAACTCTCCATTCCTCAACACCATAGACTAATTATTTTCCTCATGGAGGTGGAAGGTTTACTGTATGACCACCCTCCACTAGATCAAATGTCCCTCCTGGACGCAATGAATGCTGGATACCTGGACATTGCCAGGGATGGATCAGGCATGCCAGAAGATTCGTTCCTAGGTGTATTGCCTTAGATGACATAAGATGTGATGTGGATGAGAACCTATGGCCAAATGCATGAGATTATAGTAGCATTCCTATTATATCTGTATCAGTGGATAGTGTGTATACAAATTCTTGTATTCTGGAATTAGTGAAAAAAAGAAAGACAGATATACAACATATCGAAGCATACTGCATCATGTCTGATTCATTCCAGTAACATATATTGCTGTGAATTCTAAACAGTAGAGAGGTGTCCTTGTTTTACATATATGCTACCTGTTGTTAGTGATTTTTAGATAGGTATGTTTGTTGGCTGTCAACCTTTGCTAGTTTTATGGAAGAATTAATTGATTTGAGACATGTATGAAGTGATTTGGTAGTTTTAGTGCATTTTGAATGTGAAATGAACTGCTGTGCCGAGCTGAAAGTTGGTTAGGAGAACTGTGTGAAGAGTTTTGAAAAAGTGACCTAAGTATTGAGAAATGTGTCCTATAGCGACTGTAAAAAACGGTAACATCCAACTTCTGGGTACCTCAGAAGGTTGCAGAAGCCTCATGGCGCTCGTCACACTGATAATTGTGAGTCACATGGCGTTTGGTAAGATACCGTTGCCCATTGAGATGACTTTTGCACACACATCATTTACAGTGGGTGGATTGATAAGGCTGAGAGGAACAATTAGCACCACCTAGCTAGGAAGGTTAATGTGGGATGTCAGGAGCAAAATGAGGCCAATTATTCAGTGGAGGTCGTAGGGCAGAGGGGCTAATGATCAGTGAATATATTACATTTCTCATTTACACAAAGTCATGAAGCCATAAACTCATTTTTAGAGCAATTTAAAATGGATGGCAAAGGTACCGTTTCAGGAAAGGGATCCTTAACACTTTGAGATTGTTTTCACAAATATCTATATCTGGCTCACTTTAAATTATACTAAAAAAGACCCATCTACTTGGTATACGAACCACTGCAAAACAACAGCGAGCAAAGGCAACCTCAATTCATTTTTCTTGGCAGAAAGGTTTACTTTTAGCTATGCTAGTGTTAATTCAATCTTTATGAGTTAAGGCCGTGGTTAAGTAAACCACGGTAATGAGCAACATTAGGCTCCCCCCAGAGAATAGATTATACATGAGAATATAACAGGGTCAGAAAGTCTAGAACAATGTAGAATGTTATCAAGCGCTGTTGACTTAATTAAACAACTCTTAAAATAGGACATTAACATTGAGAACACCGGCACACTTTCACAGAGTTTCTAAATCAAATCAAATTTATTTGTATAGCCCTTTTTACACGCAAGAATGTCACAGAGGGCTTCACATACGCCCATAGAACTGCCCCTCAACCAACCTAAACCCTCAAGGATGGAGTGAAGCAGCTTTGGGGAAGTTTCTCATTCCAATAAATGGAAATAAACAACATTGCATACTATAGCTTGTTGAAGTTAAAAATATTCAACTCTATCGTCACTGTTGCAGTTCAGATTACTATCATATCTAAATTAAATTCATATGATTGATCAACTATCCATCGGTGATATGAGATGAGCCCCCCCAAAAACTAGTTTCACCATGTAGGGCACACTATTACTGTAACATAGTAAAAGAGGCAGGCAATCACATATCAATCGCAATGTCAGGTGGGAGTCAGGTGGCTGAGCGGTTAGGGAGTCGGGCTCGTAATCTGAAGGTTACCGGTTCGACTCCTGGCTGTGCAAAATGAGTGTCCTTGGGCAAGAAACTTCACCCTACTTGCCTCGGGGGAATGTCCTTGTACTTACTGTAAGTTGCCCTGGATAAGAGCGTCTGCTAAATGACTAAATGTAATGTAAATGTCAATGGTTAGATAAATCCCACTTGTCTGAAGAGGACAACCCAGTGAATAGCATCGGTGTTTACCGTTTTTCACAATTGTTAACCCACGAAAAGCAAAAAATCGGCACTATTTTCACAACCTTCACTTCATGTACCAATTGCTCGACCCAATTTGGCACTACTTCACACTCCCTTATCTGCGTTAGACTGACTTTCCTTGTTTACACACTGACGTCAATTACACATCACCTTGTTGGCAAAACACGACACACCATGTTCAGTTGTTGCACACACTTCTCAAGTAAAGTCTCAAAGCATCAACCTACAACACACAACTATTCAAATCTCTAAACAATCAGGTCTGGTGAGCAATTTGCGATCAGGACTGCAGCATAAAAAGGGCCTTGAGCCTCAGTTTTGTTTTGTGAACAATGGAGAACTTAGAACGTATCGACAACCAGAGAAGGAGAGGGGTGAGAGAGAGAGGAGGAGGAGGACAAGGAAGAGGAGGACAAGAAGGAAGGGGAAGAGGAGGAAAAGTAGGAGGAAGAGGAGGATGACAAGAAGGAGGAGGAGGAGGAGGAGGAGGAAGAGGAGAAGAAGAAGGAGGAGAAAAAAGAAGGAGAACGGTCGTCTCTAATGAGATTCGGGCCACCGTGGTTGACCATGTGCTCAACCATGGTTTGAGCATGAGGGAGGCTGGCCAGAGGGTCCAACCACATCTCAGCCGCTTCACAGTTGCTGTGAAGCGGCATTCTAAAGGTTCCATCATTGGAACCTTTAGAATGGAGAACAGGTATGAATTCTATTACCTTGTGTACTGAAATACTGCATATCAATAGAATACAGTGTGCTCACAGTATTTGTATTTCGCAGGACTGAAAGAGAACCACACCATGGAGGAAGAACACACACTTTCACAGCCGAACAGGAGACTGACATTGTGAAAATGGTTTGTGAAAACAACACTATCACACTCCGACAGATACAAACCAGGATCCTGGCTGACCATGCCACATTCAGAAACATCCAGACCGTCAGCCTCTCTACACTGTACTGTGTTCTCCGTAGGAATGCCATGCGGATGAAACAAGTGTACAGGGTCCCATTCGACCAGAACACAGACCACATCAAGGAGTTACGGCGAGAGTTTGTGCTTGTAAGTCCCATACATTCAGCACTGACACATGCATGTACAGTATTGTACCTGTAATCCAATATTGTTCCTTTTCTACAGTGTCTCACTGTAGCCCACTGTGTTGACCTATCTGTGTCCATACTATAACTTGCATTATCATGCTGTTTGTTTCAGCAGATCCAGGAGCACAACACAGCTAATGAGCTATATGAATACATAGTCATTGATGAGGTTGGATTCAACCTGGTTAAGAGGAGGCGCCGGGGCAGAAATGTCATTGGCCAGCGCGCCATTGTTGAGGTCCGGCCAGCGTGATGGGAACATCACTTTGTGTGCTGCAATGGGTTGAGCAGGCCCGTTGACAGTACTGTACTGTTCAGAAATAAAACTTTTTTTGCTAAATATGTGTGCTGTTTTATGTTTGACTATGAAAAAAGTAGGCCTACACTGAGACATTTTACAAAAGGAGAAATGGCTCATTCTCCAGTCATTGTCATTCATATGGTGTGTTCCATTTCTATAATTGTGTTTTCGATTTTGCACTACAGTGTGTTGTGAATGCTTGGTAGTGTGCAGCAAATGCTTAGTTGTGTGTACTGTAATGAATGATATGTGTGTGTAATTTGAAAATATGGCTGTGTGTACCAAATGAGAACACGAGTTACATTTTGTGAACCTGTAAGAGATTTGATGGCAAAGAGTCATCTTGCAAAGGGAGAGTCAGGTTTAGCATTTTGTGTGTGAGGTTTTCAGTTTTGTGTGTGCAGTTTTGAGAAAGCCGTTATTGTTTTGAGAAACGTGTGTTAACAATTGTGAAAAACTGTAATAATTGATGATCCACTTTGAATCATCTTTCCTTACTTCCTTGAATGAAAAATATATACTTTAAAGGATGCTGTTCAATATATCACACTGATGGAAAAAAAGAAACAATATGCTGAATTGGAAATATGTTAACATGTTATAGGTTTTCACCTTGTAAATATTGCATTGACACAGCACAGGAATGTGTCGTTTTGTCTCGGGTTATGTTTGTATTTGTTTGTATGTATCTGTTGGAGCCGTGTATATGTTGTTTTTGTTCATATAATACCCTTATCGTATCGATTTTATTGTACACCAGGTGTGCGGGAGGTGAGGATGAACTAGTGTGCTTGGTAACACAAACACGTTTCAACCATGCCTGTCCATGCATACATGTTTTGAGGTCATTATCATAAGAAACTAACGCATTTGAATTACTCAGGTCGTCAGTGGCATATCGTTTATCCTTTGCATTTGCCATTCCAACATAGATATTTTGAATGCAGTGTGGTGTTCCATTTCCTATTTTTTAAGATGGAACAACTACACCATCATGAATAAATGATATGGATGGAACATACAGGCCAGAGTTTCGTAAAGATATCATTCTTATCAATTGGAGCATATACTGTATCTCTAAGGTGTCTCACGTCTGCAGAGAAACCTTCTGCATTACTCTCCAGACAGAAGAGGAGGAGAGCAGCCAGGGTTTAGAAGGAAAGGGAGCGTTGAAAAATAATAGCACCTGTCACATGACACACTGAATAAGGGGGGCACACCCGAATCCCAAAAGCGCTTCAGAGAAATACAGTTTTAATAAACTCGCCTTCCCACGTAATCATATCTTCTTCATGGAACGCAGTCTTGCGGACTGGAGATATTTACCACTGGGGGAAAGCATTCGTGTGGAATTGAGTTCGCATACAGCCGACTGAAAGCTTCATCCTTGGGCCTTTCTTTGTGCACAGACAGCCGGGCTGAGAGGGCAAACCGGGAGTCGCCTGTTTATTGGAGGCTGCTGTATTCGAGCCTGTCCATTAGCAGACATGTTGTGTGCTCAGACAGTGCCACTTGAGAGCGGACAGCTCCAACACCGAACGCTCGCGTGGAAATTGGACTTCCTTCCATTGTGCTACGTCCTCATTTTAATCATGCGAGGGAGAAAGGGAGGGAACAGATTTCCAGGAAATAGAACTCCTATAGCAAATCCATCTAATGTGCTGCTTGTTCTTTCATCTGCATGGAGCGCAGTGAATGTGCCTTTTTTATGGAAACTATTAAACTGCATTTTACAGTGCCCCCCTAATTTCATCCATCTTGCACAATAATTTACCTGACATTTTTATGAAAAGGTTGTTGTTTATATTGGGACCACAGTATAGTTTTTATGGACACAAATTTCAGATGCCTTATCCATGAGGATGAATTCAACCCATTAACTAGAGACTTTCTTTTATTTGAACCATGGTCTCCAGTTCCATACGTTGTACTACGTCTTCAGTAATAAACCCGGGCCATCTGGGAATTCCATTTGTCCTGTGACAGATCATCAATCTGTCAGCAAGAACTGTAGATTATCCGTGGAGCGCGAAGTGGCTTGTGATGAATGGAGGAAGTAACAGAAGCGTCCGTTAATAATAATCATTAACAGAGCATGCCGGTGTGGATGCCGTGCAATTAAATGCTCGTCTCTTAGCGCTGTAAACGGAGATCTCCGGAAGGTTCCCTCAACTGGGATTGTGTACACTGTTTACACTGCACGGTATAGAGATATACAGAGAAGAGACATGCAACAGTGTCATTGTTATGACATATTGTAAACACAGGGGCCAGTTTGTGTTAGCATCCAAAGGAATCGCCCTGGCGATGGCTCATTCCGGAAGCTGCGTGGCTTTGTAAGGGAGAAGGCTAGGAAGGCTAGGAGAGATAAGTGCAGCGAGGCACTTGAAGTGCTTGAAGGGACTTCAAGCTCCACGGTTCCCATAGAGATACAGGGTTCTGTTCCATTCTGGGATCTGTTCCTTGGAGACCGGAGAGAAGCTGCTTGTGGGTGTGATATTGGTTGATGTGGTTGTTCCATCCCACATACAGCTCCAATGATATCAAGGAGATTGTACAGCCATGGGAGATTGTATGGAATGTGTTCAGTTGTAAAGATGCACATTGAAACAGCAGTGAGAAAGCTACGGACAGATCTAGATTTAAAAGCTGAGCCTGAATTTCATTCAAAACCCTTTGACAGGAATTCAGATGCTGACAAAAAAATCCATCCTTGAAACTTAAACCTGAAAGTTGTAAACTGTTTTATTTTCATTTTGGTTTGCCAAAATATTCTACTGTGTTCACACGAACACCATCTCTCAGCAATGTTGTAAATGGATGAACTATTCCAAATGACTTAAGACCGATCTTTAAACCAACTGTAAATGTACACAAAAACAAATCATTTGATAGTAGATGGAAAAGACAGGAAAGTGATTAAGATTAGGTTAATTACTTTCTTATTAATTTTGGATTAAGGTAGTGAGATGGATTATTCTAAAATGTGTTATTCTGTTTAGTGTTAACTTTAGACCAAAGGTGTGAGTAAAAAAAAAAGATGTTGTTTGTTCATTCTTTGTGAAACAAGGTTGACTACTTATTTCACAGCAGCTTTTTAAGAAGGCTTTCTGATTTGGCTTCTGATCCGTTTTCCTGCCTGACAAGCCCAGCTTTGACTGCATGTCAGCATCAGGCAGAGACCTGCACAACATCCATCATTCCCCCTGACAGATATGACAGAACCAAAGGTGGAGGCTAGGGGTGTGTGTGTGTGTGTGTGTGAGCAAGTGAAGAGGGGGGGGAGCAATTAAGCAAAGCCAAGCGCCCAGTGAAGAAAGGATGAAAGTATTTCCTCCTCCTTAACATTTCACATAGGTGAGTGGCTGCCAAGATACCATGAATGAGTACTCATCACCACAAACTGCGGGCCCCTGCAGATATAACCCTCATCTAGACTTGCAAGCAAGGCCATCGTATCTTCACAGAAACGAGGGAACAGAACAGTCATCAGGCCACTTAAATGGACCAACTATGTGTCTCTAAAATGTCCTTTCTTCCATCAAATGTGTCGGAATAATGCAGTTTAATGTCGGATTAATGGAATTGCCATTACGGAGTAAAGAAACTTACCTCCCCATCAAGCACTCGGGCCCAACAAAGTAATGGAAATGAAAGAGGATAGAGTCACCATAGCCTCACATCATAGACTGATTTAGCGACGGCTATAAAACTGTCGAAAGCTATAAAAACAGACCTTTTCATATCTGAATCATTCATTTCGTCCCTGTTTCACTCATCTGTTCGTTTCCCCCCTTTCCTCCCGTAGTTCTCGACTCGAAACAGTAATTCGGGTCACAGTGGGTTCGAAAACCCACTGTGACCCGAACAAGGCACTATCTGTGACAGCCACGTCAGGATCAGCAACAACCAACCAGACAAACAAACAAACAAACATATGCTCCACCAGTCAAAGCACAGGAAATGAGTTTTGTGTATTTCTGCCGTTTGCTCAGAAACCTTTATGAGATATTGTCCCCCAGCAAACCCACCCGCCGTCATTCCAACACACGAGTTCAGGACGAAACAACAATAAAATCCAATCTCCTGATTGAAAACAACAGCGAGGAAATTAATCATCAGTCTACAGGGCCAGCGCTGCGCTCGGAGTCAGGTAAGTGTTGTTGTGGGTGCTGGGCCGTGTTAGCACGCGTGTTACGGCGTTTCCACGGCTCTTCTCATCAGCTGTAGATCATCTCAACCGCTCTCTCGTGACCCGGCTCGTAAATCAGATGCTGATCCAGGAGATGGAGAGCGCCGGAGGGAGACGTCTTCACTTCCGCATGCGCCTTCGCCTAGCGTCACTGCTACAGCGCTTACCGGAGACCTCTGGAGCGATTCATCCCCAGCCTTCCACGGTCGGTGACTAACTAACCTGTGGTTTTCCTTCAGGAACAGAGTTGTAACTCTAAAGGGAGTCAGGTGGCTGAGCAGTTAGGGAATTGGGCTGGTGATCTGAAGGTTGCCAGTTCGATTCCCGGCCTGTCAAATGACAGTGCCTTGCCCAAGTGTCCTTGGGCAAGGCACTTCACCCTACTTGCCTCGGGGGGGAATGTCCCTGTACTTACTGTAAGTCGCTCTGGATAAGAGCGTCTGCTAAATGACTAAATGTAAAATGTAAATGTAAAGGGAGAATCAGAGAGAGCGTATTGCTGCCACCCCAGAAAAAGAAAAACGGATCATGTTATAACAAGATGTGTATCATGTTATATGTGATACAAACTTATCACGTAAACATATTGATCTTGTTATAACGTGAAACGTTTCACGTTATAATGTGATACAAACGCATCTTTGTTTTCGAGGGAGGTGAGCAAGTCATCCTATTTGGGGGGATTTTACTCGTATCTGGGGAGAGTGTTTTCATTTGAGGGATGTTCTCATATTAGTGGATGTGTTTTGAACTTCAGGGCCACCGTACTCCCGTGCCCCTCCAGCTGATCATTGAGTAATGATGCTCCCTCCAGAGGGTCGGACTCTGGTCGGACTCCTTCTTCCTTCTGTGCAGCTCAATGCATTTCCCTAGCAACCTTTATAATGTACGTATACTTATACTTATGCTCATTCACCGTGCTCAATCAAAGCATAATCTCGCCATGTCTCAGCCCAAGCATGAAGTACTTAACCAAGTCTTGAAATGAGCCATGTTCCTCAATGTATCCCTTCTCAGCACACCGGATACGTGATAAGTGTGTAAACATCTTGCTACAACAAGAAACACATCACGTTATAAGGTGATGCTGATCCGTTTTTCTGTTTCTAGCGTGGCTACCGTAGACCTACGCCGCCATAGGTCTAAGGTGGAGTCAACAAAGCATGTTTGCTCTGGCCTTCTCCAGCGTACCTGCTCAGTGCTGTGAGTATTTCCCCTGTGCGTCATCTGCGGGTTCAATTGCTTAGTAAATTGTTTTGCGCACATGTGTATCGCGTCGGTGATTACCCCTGTGTGTCCCCAGCATTGAATCGCACAAAACAAAACACGTGTGTACAAAGCAATTGAACACAGGTGACACACAGGGGTAATAATACACAGAGCATAATAATTAATTTCCTATTCCTCTTTCCTCTTTCTTGGCTGCTGCAAGGCTAGAGTTTTACCTTTGTACCTTTGTAACCTACCTAGTTATAGTGTTACGATTGTCAGTTAAAGGAAACCGACATCGACAGATTTGTAGCAACAATCTCCATTCCTTGCCTAAGCGGTCTACATTTACATTTAGTAATTTAGCAGACGCTCTTATCCAGAGCGACTTACAGTAAGTACAGGGACACAACGTCATTCAGCACAGCCAGGAATCGAACCGGCAACCTTCTGATTACTAGCCCAATTCCCTAACCGCTCAGCCACCTGACTCCCTAACACACGGCGTCACCAAATGAAGTTTCACCTCCTGCGATTCCAAACATCTGTTCTTCCCGTCATTTATTTTCCTCCCCCTTAAATCGATAATCTCGGGCATCATTGGCTCGAGTGCCTCCCTGCAGTCCTATCCCTCCTTCCCAAACAGGCTTCTTCTCGCTATCAATCTCTTAATTATAAAATGAAACACATTCAACCCCTGAGTGCCTTACACACCCGTTCATTATTGGACCTAAGCCCATTAGTGTGTTGTTTGCGGGTGAGGGCGAGAGGTGGTGGTGTGTGTGTGTGTGTGTGTGTGTGTGTGTGTGTGTGTGTGTGGGGTTACAGTTTGCCCTTTGTGATAAAAAAAAAACAGCGAGGCCCTCTCTAATTAGCCACCGTGGACATGGTGCGCAGGTCTCCAATCCCTCTTCCTCATTACCTTTGCCGGGCAAGAGCTTAAGTTTCTTTCACCTCAGGTTTACGAACGGCTTCAGACAACAGTGGCTCAACTCGACTGGACTGCAATGAAAGATGCTGCTCTCACAGATGGGGCTGTTGCCACGACACTGGTCGGTCCAATTAGGATGAAAGAAAAACGTGTGTTGCAGCACGTGACGCGTCTCCTCGTAAAAACCCAAGGCGGAAAAAAAAAGGCATCGTGGTGATTTAACGCCGCGCAAACTGCCAGCAGACGGGGAGACAAAGCTCCAGAAGGCCAAGATCTACATGATTCGAAGGCTTTTAAATGGACCGAAAATCACCCGGGCGGAGCACTCACACACACAGGCGGAGGGAGAAAAGTGGCCCCATTTGGGGGGAACCAGGTCTATCATCCGTCCATTTCGATTCCTCTCAGTCCGACTCTGCGCTCCCGGCTGCTGGCAACCCGGAGCGGCAGGCGTGGCGGCTGAGCCCGAGGGGAAGATGAAAAGGCGAGAAAGACATGGCGCGAGAGTGATCCCCGACGACTCAGAGCGCCGGCTCACGCAGCGGGCCGTCTCCGAGATGAATGAAGAGGATCTTCTTCATGCATAAGTCATGCGGTGTGAAGTATAAACACTAGGGGCTATCTCTCCTCCTCTGAAGTGCCCGTGAAGGGTTCGACGAGGGAAGAGAGAGGGATAAAGGGGAGAGAGAGAGAGAATAAGCCTCGGCCCATTGTTTTCTTCAGAAACATGTTCTTCACCGCCTCTCTCCAGGAGTCTGAGGTCCACGCATGAACCGAGGACATTTCGCTGTTGTGCGACGAAGCACGCTGCATGTAACACAGATATGGGAAAGGGTTTGTGGGTTCTCAACTGATACTGGCGCTCCATTCCTGCCCATGAATGGTGCTGAAGAGCACCCGAGCACACCGTCGACCCTGCAAGGACACTGGTGTCCCTGTGCCAGTGTCGCATCAGCCCTCACATACCACCAGACCAAGCTTCGTCTTTGGCCTTCTGCCTTGCGAGATCTCTCTCTCTCTCTCTCTCTCTCTCTCATCAGTTCCACTCAAGAACGCGAGCTATTCCACAGCACAAGTGGATGGTTTTCACTGAGGACTAAAGTTGATTCTTGCCTCAACTGTGCCTTAAGGGTAATTTGCTTTCTAATGCTTCAGGTTTACATGAAATGTTCCCATGTCTAAAGCCACCACAACAAAGAAAAGCTACTTTATGTCAGCCCATGCAAGACAGATGACAGGGATAATATCTCTCACCAGCACTGGGTGTCCTATTTCCTCCAGTGATTACTTAAAAGATGAGTGAACCTGAGAAAGCATGTACAGCAAGCTGATTGTGTTTTCAATCCTCAAAGCCTCAACTCCGCAGTCATCGGAGTGCCTTAATCCAGTTTATTCCCCAAAGGCGGAGGATGGGGGGGGGGGGAATTTCTCATAATCAATTTCCTGATTGTTCTGTGACCTTGGCCGAAGCAGTAATGGTATTATTTTTGACTAAGGCATGTGTGCAAGAGGCCCTGTTCCTCCAGTCTGGACAATACGAAACAAGGGGTTTAAAAGGGATCTTTTTCAAACGATTGGGTAGGATCATTCTGACCTTGTTCAACTCAGAAGAAGATACACTGTTGACAGGCTGTATGGAATTCTAAAACCAAGAAGGTAAGGGGTTGAGGATTTCACCTTTAGATTTTCCACGTGGGGGAAAACCACACATCTACGGCTGGATTGAAGAGGTCTGGAAATCTTCTCAAGTGGCTTGCAAGGCTACTCATCATCCACACCATCTAAATCCGACAGACACAGCTTCCGTGCAGTGTAAACCACTGTTGTGTCATCCCACAAGTTATGTCATGAAACCCTTTTCTTTTCTCGCAGGCCTGTGTCGTAACACAGCAGTTCTTGTCGTGGCTAGTAGATAACATCTACAGCAGCACCACAGGGCACTTGAAACCACCCATTGCAAAGAAGCCATGGTAAAGAAAAAGCACAGCTTGATTTATCGTGCCGGCAAGGGGTTGGTCGATGGTCTGGCCACCAGGCCAGTAAAAACGCCACTCATTCACTATCTCCTTTCAGACGCTTTACAGCTAGGTCACATCTGACTGTGTTGCAGTTTCCATAAAGTGCTTATGTCAAATGGGCAGGTGACTGACTTCTGAACAAGGCTGAGATAATGACTGAAGGCATAGCATGGTTCTCCCCAGTCATGGGAGTGTGAGTCCCATGACTGGTGGGGGACTGTCATGGGAACAGAAATTGAGGTAGAAATAATCCCAACCCCTTTACATGTACAGACATGTTGGCTCCCTCCAGAGAGAATGGACAAGGCCCAGTTTTACAGTTACAAGAGCTCCCGGCAGGATTTGTTATAAAGTAGAGGACTGAGGCAGATGTCAGACAGAAAACAGGAGAGATTTGTAATTCCCAGATTCTCGTTTATTTTTTATTTTTTACTGTCTTCGTTTTAGTAATCCATTCACGGGCAGCGTGCTTAGGGAGAAAAACTTGAGAATTGCAATTCGTTTGACCAAAATCCACACTGTTCTAGACAGACATGTAGCATACAAATTTAAAAACATTGAACCTCACCTGTACAAGAATGTCCAAGGACAGCTATGAAAGAACAGCACAGCTGCCAGGTGAAAATAATTTGGACTGAATAACGAGATCCTTTGACTCCAACTGTGTATGACGAAACAACAAATAATGCGAACTGGAACATTTGTGTGTGCTGTAGCGTGGTTGTCGAGGTGCGTGACTGCGTAGCATGGATGTTAAGGTGGATTACTGTGTTGCAAGATGAAAACGTCAGTTGGACAAAGCATTCTTTAAAGCTCCTCTCCCTGGAACACACTTCCTGTTTCAATCAGGGAGATTGACGGCATCTTAAGGTTCAAGACTACATTAAAAAACCTTTATTTTTAGTGAGTCTTACACTAAACTCTACAAACCCGGTGGGAATCTTACCCTCGCTGGTACTGTAACTCCTCCTCCACATTCTCTAACTCTCTCTCTCTCTCTCTCTCTCTCTCTCTCTCTCTCTCTCTCTCTCTCTCTCTCTCTCTCTCTCTCTCTCTCTCTCTCTCTTTCTCTCTCTCTCTCTCTCTCTCTCTTTTTGACTTTTATCGCTGTTGTTCTTCCTGCATAATTGCATTCAGCCTGTGTTCTGCACCTCTCTTTAAAACCAGCCGTCACTGAAGGACGGGGATTTTTCACCAAAGTACTCCTCCCAAGGCTTCTCCCAGAGTTTCTCTCTGAGTATTTCTTTGTCGTCTTTGAGGGTTTTAAACAGGTTTGGGTCAGTTCTATGGGGCATGCGTGACACCATTGCTTGGGAAAAGGGCTATATAAAAAAAATGTGATTACACTCCATACAGGAGAATAACAGCATAGCAATCAGAGGTGTTGCAAGTGTCTTGCATGCCTTGCACATGGGCTTTTCAGCTCATAGAGCATTCTGTTTGACTCTTAACAGGGTGTACTCTAACCAATACATTGGTGCCCCAGATGCATATGTAATATCTTCATAGGAATTCCACCCATTTCCTGAATATTAGTGCAAAATTATACAAGGATTTGCTTTAATGGTCTGTTAGATATTCTCAGCAATTTATGGGGCTCATGCCATTTGAACAGAGCAGGAAGTAAAAGTCATGCATGCAGCTAGGATTCGTCAAGTGTAGCTACTGTAGGCCTTAATGGCCTGACGGTAAGGGCAGGAGACTGACACGACATGTCGCTGTCCATGGTGCTGCTGTCACATTTCCAACTGTCGTCTACAATCAATCAGCGCATCCTTTTATCATGGTCGGCCATCCCATTTTCACATCGATTGTAAACATTCAAAAAACTACTGCCAAATCTATGGACCATAGATTTGGCAGTAGTAAAGGCGCTGACCACAGAAGGATAGCACGGCACGGTGTCATGAAAATGGCAACCGCTTCTTGTGATTAATAAGCAGCGTTACAGTACCCTACGGAATGTTGGGTTATGATCACTTGTACAGCTAGGGGACATGTTTTCCCTGCACGGCTCAGGGAGTCTCTGACGCGCTGGGATCGCCAATGCAAATGAGTAGGCTATGCTCCCCCTTGATTTCCCTGGCTCGTTTATAACGCGCTGAAACGGAGAGTGTCGAAGAGACCGAGAGGAGAGAGAGAGCAAGAACGGTTATATAACTACCTTTCGGGAGAAGACAAAAATCAAGATGGTTTAGGTCTTCAACAGAAGTGAAGGTCGATCCCATCGCCGGATTCGGCATTGACATTGGTATGCTGTTCCGAATGATGTAACATCGAAGGTAAACAGATTTACTCAGATTTATATCCAGTTCACAGTGATTTGAAGCTGCGTGTTCTCGGGCAGATTCTGCATTAATATGCGTTGTTTTTTACGTGCAGACTACATCGACCGTGCACTCAGTTAGAAATGGTCAAATTCACACGCAAATGTATTTCCATGAATACAATTCAGTTGTAGTTTATTTCTTACATATTCCTTTTAAATAGTTTTAGAAGTTGAAGTCCCCACAAGTCTACAATAACCTAGTATAAAGAGACCGTTCTGTGTGCAAACTGTTGCTTCCATCCGCCAGAACAGTTATTCATTCCAGTTCGTATTCTACAACGAGAACTGTGTGTGGTGGACCCGACGAAAGTGAAATAGAGGGAACTCAGTATTCTCTGACATGTTGTCAGATCATGTTGTTGTCCATTGTGCTGAATTTGCTGCGATATGACAAACAATCAGAACCAGTTTGGAATTTTCAGCAACCAGTTTTCAAAGACGCCCAAATGGTTTATCAATGCATATTTCAAATATTATAAAGTAAACAAACCGGCAAAATAATGCTTGCACTAAGTCTTCCGTTCAATCCTAAGAATTTCTCATCTCAACATGAACGCTGGAGGCTATTCCCAGGACAACACATTCAAACCATCATGCATCACATCATTCTCGGTAGCTGTCTGTCGAACCAGTATAGGGAGAGGTCCAGAGGGCACTTAGATGTTCAGCAATCAACAACTGAATGTTCCCCACCGACTCCTTCCCTCTCTCACCCATCCAAAGCTACTGTACATTAATCTTTTAAAACATGTAGCACCAGATATGTCTGCTAGAATAATCCTTTTTCATTGGATTCATCCATAAATAGCACCGTTTTACTTCAAATATTCACTTCTGCAGTGAGAGCAGACATAGCTTAAAGACTAGACAGATATTAGTACTGTGCAGTGTGACTAATATTATTTGACTGTGCTTCTGTAATGCTCTGGGAATGGGCCACAAATGCTGTGTGCGTTTCAATGGACATGCATCGCTTTCTATTTCACAAACATTTTCAAACTTCTCATTTTGAGTGGTTTGGTCAATTGTTTGTAATTGGTAGTCATGGTACAAATAAGAAAACATGAGTAACCATACGTAAACATGGTTCAAACACCTCATCCATATTATACTGGGCTGGGTTGAGACATATTTCAAAGGAGGCCCAGTATTTATTCAAGTGGGTTTTGTGCTTCTCTCTCACACTGGGATATAACCTTCTACTCGCCATCGCTCACAGAGAAAAGTCAAACAGCACATTGTAAGGAAAATGACTTCATTCTCCAAGACAGAATCTCAAGCCCATATGTCAACAGAAGCTGTGGGTCTAATCCCCCGCCCCCACCACTCCCAGCCCCCCCCCCCCCCGCAGTCTTTATTGTGCTCGTATACAAAGAGGAAATATGCTCTGCCATTTCGAATATGACTAGCCTCTGTTTGTGCTCCAGGTCTTCCCCAGCTACTCAGCTCAGGGTTTTTTCCGCTGACCGTTGCCGTGGAGATTACTTCCAACTCCTGCTCCGCTGCGAGCCATCCGAGGAATCTGATTACCGCCGCGGCCGCTCTCGGGGTCCTCGTATACGGAAACATGCGGAGAGAGAAGCGAGTTTTGGCAGCTTAAAGGCAGCGTGGCGCTGATCGTCGAGGAGCACCCCGGAAAGGTCAGCATGAGGTTAGACTGACGCTGCGATGAGGCCGTAGAACCCCCCCCCCCCCCCCCCCCAACCGTGGAGTGGCACGTTTCCGAGGGGTGACGGTGTCAGCCAGCCAGCCAAGCCAAGCTAGCGTGGGCATGGCAACACCCCTCTACAGACTGCGCTGCTTGTTACGGCGGGCCCAGATGCTCCTCCTGTTCCTGGGCATCGCCTATCTGATGGCGGGGAGCATCCTGCTTCTGCAGCGCTCCGGCGTCCGCGGGCCCCAGACGGGCCCCGGGAGCCTCCCTCCACCGCTGGCTCTGCCCGCCCCGCCGACCCTGCCGAGGGCCCCCGCCCTGGGCGTCAGGGCGCGCTCCGGATGGGAGGCCTCCCAGGGCACGTCGGGAGTGGGCGTCAGGAGCGGGCGCCACTGGCCCGCGTCGCGGAACGTCGGGGTTCGGCGGCTGCACCGTCGCTGGTTCCACGGGGTGGCCCCGGAGAGCCAGGAGCAGAGAGCTGCTCTGCACGGGGGCCGAAGACATAAAGGTAGGACGCTTCAGCTGTTCCAAACCCTTGGGGTTCGCCAGCTTAGCACAGCGAATGTGCGCGGCGTGGCTCAACCCGCACACAAACACGACACAGCTCTCCTGATCCAAATGCCGTAATCTGCTTGTGCGTTTGTCGCGGTGAAAGGGACCTACGTCGGTTGCTTCCTGCACGAAGCCAGTCAGCGAGCCCTGGGAGGAACGGTGTTGTACGACACGCGCAAAATGACCAGCTCCTTGTGTCAAGACACCTGCTCCGAAAGGTAATGCGTGCATTCCCCCCCCCCCCCCCCCTCCCCCGATGAATGTCGCCACACACGACACGCAGCTTGAGTGAATTAGCCCATCTCAGTCATGTTGATGAATAGGCCCCTGTGTTTCTCCGTGGAGCCAGGTGGCTGGGTGAAAGCGGGGTGGTGGCGGTGGTGGTGGTGGGGTGCGGTGGGTGGGTGGTGGAGGAGAGGCAGCAGTTTGGAGGACGGTGAGAGAGAGGGAGCGGTGGAAAGCAAAAATAAACATCTCCTGTTTTCAATCTACTGTTCCATCCGTCAACAATCCGCTTTGCTTAACCATTAGGGGAGTGGGTCGGGGGTCAAGTTTCCCCAAGGCTCGGTATTGTTGAAAGGTCCCTTTTGTGCTCTTGTTCTGTGGTGGTTTTGTTGGGAGGGGAAAGCTCAGCGTTTCCTATCTCAACTGAATTATATCCTGACCACATCCAGACAACAGCAAAAACAACAACAAGATGATTACCACTGGCACAGAACAGAAGAAGCCAGAGGAATCAATGCAGCATGATGGGGCAGGGGGTTATTTCAAACGCCAGCTCCGCTGGGCCTTCCCTCCACCCATATGAAGAGAGGAGTCACGCTTTCAGCTCCAGCCGTAGAGTAAAAGTCCGCGCAATTTATAGGAAGCTCGAAGCAAATATAAAAAGGTCACTTTGAATAGTCCTTCTTGACAAATGAGAGAGAAGAAAGGAGGAAGGAGGGGAAGAAAAGGGTGACTCACAATGCCCTTGAGGTGTAAAAAAAAAGGGCTAGACTTGATCTCGCCCCAGCCCCATTCTTTGTTTTGGTGGTTATTACCAACCTCTACTCAGTGTTCCAACAATAAAAGCAGGCAAACAAACATATGGTTGAGGGGAAGGTCAATGCTGCGTTCCATTGAAGCTGGTTCCAATTAAAATATTTACAAGTCCGACATTTAGCTTGCGTAGGCAATCTGGTATCTCACGGGACGAGTTAACGAAGGGCTAAATCTAGCCTGTGGTTACAGACAGCCTAAGGCTACTCCTGACGGTTAGACTGTGTGTGTGTGTCTGCCCATCTCCGCAGTGGTTACAGGTATGCCGGCTTGGAGTATGGGTCCGAGTGCCACTGTGGCAACCGCATCGGTAGCCCGCCGGCCGCGGAGGAGGAATGCAGTCTGGTTTGCAGGGGGGAGAGGGCGACCCCTTGCGGAGGGGTGGGGCGTCTCTCGGTCTACAAGGTGGAGGAGCAGATCCCGGGCCACAGGAAATGTGAGTGAAGTCATCTGGTTAACCGTCCAGGACGTGCTTTACTTCTGCATTCATGCGACCGAGTATATGCACGCTGCCGTCCGGATGCTATCAGCCTTTTATAGGTGGATATAAATAGATTCCCTTGGACAACAATGGCTCACTGTGGCTTTTTGGCGCGAGAATAACAAATGCCTTCCTGCAGAAAATGTCTCCTGTGAAGGTGTGGCTGGCGTTGAAGGGGTTTGGCCTGATGTCTGCAAACCGTTTCTCTTTTTCCCCTTTTAGTCCGAAACGTCCGATACAGTGGCTGCTTTAAGATTCCAAAGAACACCACCAAGGCCTTTCCGGTCCACTCCCTCCAGCCAAATCTGACTTCACAAGCCTGCATAGAGTCCTGCACAGATAAGGTTTGATTTCCGTCCCAACTGCACGAAAATTACTGATCCATTTATTTCATTTTTCACTATCCCGGTTTCGCAAATGTGAGGCACCATCGATCAGAGGCTGTCTCCGCTCCCCGGAGATGGAAATGGCGTGCTCTCTGAGATGAAGCTTCTGGAAGACTATATGGCTGTTTAAGGTTTAATGTGTCTGTAATGAGAAATAGATGGGGTCTAAGATCAGTCTTTCACTCTGGATGCTCCTTTATGATCCTGATACCAAAGGAAAATGGACTGTATAAAAGAGCACGCTGCCTGGTGATATTTTGTGACATACTCTGTTTGATCCGCTCCTGTGTGCGTCTGTGTGTGCGACTGGCTGTGTGTATGCTTTTAGCGTGTCTACTACATGCCATTTTTTTTGTACTGACGTCCTCGGTCAAAATGGTTCCCTTTATATGTCACAGTTGAAGTTCTGTACAAGTACAACAAAAAAAGAAATCAAACTAACAACATGCATTAGGGCCCGGGGGATTCAAAATGCGAGAGGAAACACGTCCAGCAGAGATCGAGGTCACCTGAAAGGAAACATCAAATCTCTCAAACCGCCATCGGCACGACTGCGAAGCGTCTGCGGCTTAAAAGAGGGGTCTCCCTGTGGGCTTCACTAATGCTTGTGTTCTGCAGGAGTTCCCGCTGGCCGTGATACGGAGGCCCCACTGTCTCTGTGCCGGGGCAGCGCCCCTGCTCAGCCTGGGCCAGGCCCTGGAGGACCAGCTGTGTGAGCAGGCGGGTGGCCTCGACGCCACCCCCCAGCCTCAGTGGGACTACTACCAGGTCCACCAGACTCCTGTGCTTGGTGAGGGAGATTTTTTTTTCCGCGGAATTCCGGAAATGACCGTAACGACTATGCGTGTCGCGTTCGCTTTCAGCGTGTGCGTGTGGGGGGTCAAACGCTTAACCTGTACGTGGCGAAATGTGGGCTGTGTCAGACTCCAGGTGCAGAGAGCGCATGTTCCTGCCTCAGCGCTCCCGAACCCTGGTGGCTCTCTCCAGCTTCCCCGGGGCTGGCAACACCTGGGTGCGTCACCTGATCGAGCTAGTGACGGGCTACTACACCGGAAGCTTCTACTTTGACGGCGCACTCTACAACCAAGGTAACGCTGCATAGTGCTAGCATGAAGGGCTTCGGGCGCGATGCTTTTGACAAATAATGATCCCTTTAATGGGAGGCGACGGCTCAGGGTTTGTCGCGTGTCGGAAAATCCTTTTGTTCTGTGGGCGTCAGGGTTCAAAGGGGAGAAGGACTACTGGAAGAGTGGCCGCAGTATCTGTGTGAAGACCCACGAGAGCGGCCCGCGAGAGATTGAGATGTTCGACGCGGCCATCCTGCTCATCCGCAACCCTTATCGCTCCCTCGTGGCTGAGTTCAACCGCAAGTGCGCCGGACACCTGGGCTATGCGTCAGACACGCAGTGGAGAAGCAAAGGTGAACGACGTGAGCTGAGGGAAGGGGAACTCGCGTTGGGGGTTACACTGTGAGAAAGGATCCATCCATTTCCATTTCACCAAACCGTTTGCTATTTTGAAGTTCCCCCCCGTCGAGCTCCATGACTGAAGGCTATCCTAACAGATCATGAATCATGGCAACTGTTCACACATCAATTGTCAAGGCTACAAAGATGTTTTGAAATTGTGCCCCCGGAAAGGAGAAATGGAAGCTTGTTTTGAGGATCTTCCGTGGTGACATGTACTTTGTCAGTTCTATAATAACACTCTCTCGCACTCCTCCACACACTGGCCCCCTGTGTCCTTTGACATGTTCTTTTCTTCGCTTCTCCTCAGAGTGGCCCGAGTTTGTCGACAGCTACGCCCCCTGGTGGTCCTCCCACGCGCTCAGCTGGCTGCGATTCGGCCGCAGGCTCCTGGTGGTGCACTACGAAGACCTCCAGAGGGCGCTCTTGCCCCAGGTCCGCCTCATCAGCTCCTTCCTCAACGCCAGCATGACAGAGGAGCGGCTGATATGTGCCCGCGGCCACCAGGAGGGCCACTTCAAACGCTCGGGAGCGCAGAAGCCCTCCTTCGACCCCTTCACCCCTGAGATGAGGAGCGCCATCGACTCCTACATCCGCTCGGTGGACCAGGCCCTGAGAGGCAGGAACGTCAGTGGCTTGCCGCTAGAGTATTTACCCAGATGATGAGACGTAGCGAGGAAGAGGAGCCCGTAACCCCATACCACGTCCGATGAGGGAGAGGGGGGACGCTTTCTTGACACCGAAGCAGCGTAGTCACCCGCATCCTGGGCTGCGATTTCTTTTCGCCAAAACGGAGGCTCAGAGTGACCCTCTGCAGCATGAACACAATGACTGAGGTAATTGGACCACTGTCTCCCCTCCACTGAAGCCATTGGGCCAGAGCACCGGAGGGGACTTAAGAGGCCCAATGAGATCAGAGGGAGCCCAGCTGCCGAGGAGGGCGGAGACCGGGACGGCACATTTTTCTCGGTCCCCGGAGGAGTTGGGAGCGTGGAGCAAGTGCCTGACTGCACAATCAAACCGTGTAGAACAAGAGGTTAATGTGACCTCGAAAAGAAGTCATGTGGAATTTGTCTCTCTGTTCATTATCAGGTTTCGTCAGTAGGGATTTGTCAACGGAAAATGTGTACCATGTCACCTCATTGCTTTTGTGTCGATTAAATCCACATTCTGTTTGGTTTGATGGTGTTTTTCTCTCAACTGGTTTGTTGATTCGGTTCTGGGTTGTGGATACAGCAGTTGGTTCAGCTACTACAGGTCGGGAGGCACTTGGTGGATTGCAAGTGCTCTCCAGCCTGGTAAACTATGACTCAGGGCGAAGTGCTGTTAGGTGGCATTGTACAACCTCTTCTCTGCGAATGACAATGAAATCATCTACAATAGGAACGAATGGAAAGGCTGCGTTCAAGCGCCGGGCGGCAGCATCTGTTTAGATAGATTACTGGCACTCATGGAACACAACAAAAACAAACTAATTAGAAAATAAATATGGACTGAGAGTTCTATCTGTTTGCCGTTGTCTCACTGATGGCGGGAAATAAAGAATTTCAGACAAGGACAGAGGGAACTAATCAGCTCACTGAACCCTGCCTTTCCAATTAGATTGGGATGGTGTTACACAACATTTGCATACCCGGTTGGGCTCTGAGCCACAAACAAAAGATTGAAATCATACTGTCATCAGAAGCCAAAATACTAAATGGTCTTTGGACAGGTCAGATATTGATATCTGCTCATTCACATTTACATTTAGTCATTTAGCAGACGCTCTTATCCAGAGCGACTTATAGTAAGTACAGGGACATTCCCCCGAGGCAAGTAGGGGTGAAGTGCCTTGCCCAAGGACACAACGTCATTTTGCACGGCCGGGAATCGAACTGGCAACCTTCAGATTACTAGCCCGATTCCCTCACCGCTCAGCCACCTGACTCCTCATTCAGTGGTCAAGTGTAACACTACCAGCCATGGTTGACAACCCATATGCTATAACTACTTGTCTGCTCAATCAATGGGTTTGTATATTGATTGAACCTGACTTCTCACAGTCAATGTCAAGAAGACAGCAAATTGTATGAAACAGATATTCGGGATTTTCTTTGAGCAGTGTGGAAAAGCCTCAAAAATACAACAAAGTTCGGACATAAATCCAACGGGAGGTTTAATATCTGAGTAACCCTCCCCACAAACTTTGGCAAAAAAAACCTTTAAAAATTCTAAATAGATCACGCATCTATTGAAAAGAAACGTATGAAAGACAGCTCTCAAAGGAATGCTCATTATAGGTGCAATGTGAAAAATGCAAATGAAGGACTTCCAAACGGTGTTTCCCTGATAAAAGCTCAGACGGCTCTTAATTGCCCGAGCGACAAGCGTATAGGCCCGTCAGGTTGATTGCCTTATTTACTTTAACAGGTCTGTCTGCCATCTTTCCGATATTTCCCTCAATTCTCTCTCTCCATCTCTGACAGTGTGAAAAGGGTTCAAATACAAGATTTAATAATGATGCACTGCCATAAGGCCCCCCCCCCCTGTGTGGTGGCTGCCAAACCAGTCTATTGGACTGACAGTGTGTCTCTGTTGAGCTGACATACCAAACGGAGACTCCATCTGCTAAATAACATGTGACAGTGGAACCCAGGGGAGTAGTCAGTCATCGGGTGACAACAGCACACTGACTGCACTCAGTCCACAACTCCTTTCTTCCTCCCCATAGCAGGAATCATACTTTCCATTGTCAATAGAAAATTGGTGTTGCTTCCCCAGTTCTGGCAGCTTGACAACCTAACTATACGCTGTTGCTCCAATGTCGTTTCTCTTTCCTCTCATATCTTCTCATTAACAGTTACTGTACTTTCGATTATTATTATTATTATTATGTTTTCCTGTCCTGAATATACAAATCAATCATATTCCACACTTCTCCTGCTCAGTGTGCTCCTGCTCTGCCCATTTTCCTAGATACTTTAGATACTCTTCAAAAACATGGTTTCTAGCCTGTTAATTGCACCACGGCAAAGCCCACTATTTCAGCAGCGAACCAGACAGGTAAGGAGTGTCTCGCTTTTCTCCGCCTAAAAATTCACGAGTTGCCAGACCTGCGCCTTAACTACTCATTCACCGCACTCAAACACGTCTAATAGCAATAATGTATTCATGAAACTCGGCTTGTGCCCCAACAGGTCTATTTTTAGCTAATCTAAGGGCCCTGTGAGACTCAGCACAGCCGAGTTACTACTGGTTAGTGGCGGCAGCTAGAGGCGAACGAGAGGAGGAAGAGGGTTTTTCAGGAATCCAACATTTCTCCTTCCCCGACTTCCCTCTCGGCCTGGGAAGACACATCAGTATGGTTGCGGCGAGACAGCGAATACAGACACAATCGTTAAACTGTCAGAGAAGGACCGAATCCCCCTGCTTTGTTGCTCCGAGTATCATCCCCAGATGGATTGGTGATAAAACACTTTAATGATAACATTTCGGGATGTGGAGCCGCCTGGGAAGTAATGTATGCCTTACGTGAGCGGGGTTCGGATGGTCTCTCTGTGAGATGTCAGATTGCAATGAGTTAACAGCACCACAGATCTGAGCCAAATGCCCCCGAGGACGGTCGGGATTAATACCGCGGCTTCTCTCCTCAAAGAATCAAAGAGTGAAATGGATTCGTTCAGTGCATCGAACTAATGGCACAATGCATCTTTAGTCTCGTCTGATGACAGGAGAGGAAGGCCATTCTGATTCGTCTAATGAATCCATCCCCAAGGGAGTGGGTGCCAAATGCAGTAAATCATAATCAGAGGACATTGTGTAGGATTAGTCTCTGAAAGAGAATGATTGCTAATCCATAACAAGAACAAACGTACAGTACACTAAGTACAAGGTCCACCCTTTGTCACTGCAAGCTCAATGATCTTTGTCTTAAATGAACATTAAGTCAATATCAATCCTCCTCTATTTAAAAGTAGATGCAACCACAACAGCGGTGAAACGCTGAGGTTTTTGGAAGTGTTTTCTCTGACAGTGTTTTGCCAAAAGGCTGTGAATACACTTGTCCACACAGCCATCAGAGTTTTGTAAAGACGGTACATTTCTATTGCCATGGTTTTCCCTTGTCTTCTGCTCATCCGGTAAATTCAGTTAATCTACTAATGGAGCTTGGGCAAACCCCTTATGTTTTACAGCCAGTGTCTGGCCATGTTTAGACAAGATAAATCAGAGGTGAGCCGATAGTGACCTCTTAAAATTGGCCGGATAATAGCTCAACTTTGCCATTTAACACACAGATACTTGGTCACATCTGGATTGAGAGAGATATTTCACCTTTTCATAGTTCCTCATTGTAAAGTCATCACATGAATCTGCCAGTCGATTTCTCTCAGTTTGATTGCGAGTTCGTCCTCCTTGTATTTTAAATATACAGTCATATTTTACTGCTCTATATTGACATTTCTCAACATCAACCTTTCATTACAGACAGAACTGAGGAGGAAGTGAAATACCATGGTCAGACATCCTGTCTGAATCTTTGAGCACTGAAAAGACTTCTCATTCAAGCATTGTAAAAAGTTGGCTCGCTCGATGAGAAAGGAAACAAGCTATTGAATGCCATGGTGACATGGTGGTCTTTTAAACCATTGTCATATTTTGGGGGGCATTTCATGCGCTGCACATGTTTCTTTGTTCGGGTGAATGGTCTCATTATGGAGATATCGAATATTTGTGTGAAACTTAGCCTAATACATTACTAAAGATTCCAGAGATAAATAAATAAAGTTGTTGTTTTTGGATTAAACGTTCCGGGTTGTAAGAATCGTGAGAAAACTCGGTTCCCCTTTAATAGCCTTCCTTAACCCTCGTGCTGCCTTCGGGTCACATGACCCAAAGGTTCATAACGAACCATTGTTGTGTTTACCCAATAGGGGATTATCACGCTTCCGGGTTTCATGGGCGGGATTTGTCAACTTTGTGCATGTCCACTTCCGGCGCAGTTCAACAATGGCTGAAACGAAGGCTAGATGTCACTGCTCTGTTCCACTTTGTAAATCGAACAAACAACGCCAACCCTACTTAAGTTTCCATGGATTCCCGACTGAATTGAGTCTAAGGAAGAAGTGGATTAAAGCGGTTCGCCGGGATGAGGGGCCAAACTTTAAAATAAAACAAGGTAGCACGTTTGTTTGTAGCCGGCACTTTAGTGAATCAGACTACACTAACGCTACAGGTAGTGCTAGCAGGCTAGCGTTACCTGACGTGGCTAACTTTACCAACCGAGGTCGCATCAAGCGTCTGCAAATCGGTTCTGTGCCCTCCCGTTTCCAGTGGAACAACTGGGGACTGCCAAGAAGGGAGTCTGCTTATAAAAGAGCATCAACTCGCTTAGGCCATGACGTTTGTCCAGCCCTTCCTCTGGAGCAGCCCCTACCATGTGAGGAAGAGGCGATGGAGGAGGTCGCAGCTTCGGTGGTGATGACAGAACATGATTACGGTTCTGCTCTTAAACCAGGTATGTCAGTGTTTGCCGGTGTTCTGAAATGTTGGACTACCTCCTCATGATGACCTACCAGCTTCATCACAAGTACAAACATTGCATTTTATATCTTACTTGATTAAACGTAAAGGTGAATATTGAGCTATAAAAAGCTATTTCATGTAGCTTTAGAGGTCCAAAAAACTTCCAATATGCAAGTCACAGACAAAATCTGGGTCAGATGTTTTAATTTTTTCTCTCCTCTCATACAGGTGCACTGGATGCTGCTGCTGCACACATACAGCAACTGGAAGACAAAATCAAGGAGCTGACAACAGAGCTGTCACAGCTGAAAGTGGGTGAAGTGCATTTTCACCGATTTTGTGTCTCAGACAAGGACATCCTTTTTTACACAAGATTCACGTCAAGATATGTTTTTTGTCACTTCTGGGAGGCAATTCAACCATCTGCCTCCATGGTGGTTTATTGGTCGAAAGCTCAGAAAAAGGGACAAACATTTGAACCCATTTCTCCCAGTCCAACGCGTAGGCTGCAACTGGTTGATGAGTTTTTTCTTTTCTGCTGCAGAGTTGCTGCAGGCCTGCAAGAGAAGGTGCTGGCTGACATGTTTCAGGTCAGTGTGTCCACTGTCTCCCGTGTTGTTATAACGTGGGCCAACTACCTTTACCTGCTCCTTGGCTCCCTTCCCATCTGGATGAGTAAACAGCAAGTCAAGAACACCATGCCAAGCAAATTTGTGCAGTACAGTCCAGATGTTCGGGTAATCATCGACTGCACCGAGGTGCGATGCCAGAATCCATCATCCCTCACTCTCCAGTCTGAGGTTTTCTCATCGTACAAAAACACGACAACCTTGAAGGGATTAATTGGGATTGCCCCATGTAGTGCTGTGACTTTTGTGTCAAGTCTCTTCACCGGCTCCATCTCTGACCGAGAGCTGACTGAACAAAGTGGACTGCTGGACTTACTGGAGCCAGGAGATGGCTGCATGGCAGACAAGGGTTTCACCATCGAGAAGCTGCTAGCTGACCGTGGGGCAATGCTGATTATACCACCCTTCAAGATGACAGGTAGGCATGAAAGGAATGAACATTTCAAATTAAAACTGTGACCAAAATGATAATCATTAAGGTGTGCAGACAAATGTTTAAAAAAGTACTGAGGCACTCACTGAAATAATAGAAATGAACTTATTTCATCTCTAACCACAGCGCAGTTCACCAAAGAGGATGCTCTAAAAACACAAGCAATCGCCCGACTTCGAATCCTCGTGGAAAGAGCAATACGCAGAGTCAAGGAATATCGCATCTGGGAACACTCTCCCTCTAACCTTGTCTGGGACAGTCAACCAGCTGTGGACCGTCTGCTGTGTGATGACCAACTTCCAGGGACCACTTGATTTAAAAGGCTACATCCCTGTTGAATAGTGTTTCCCCCGATCACATGCATTCAACTGTATACTGAATACATTGTATATATTGAATGAGATGTATATAATGAATGAGAAGTCATTCATCTATAATCAATTGTAAAGGTCAGTCCATCCTGAAAGTATTCAAATAATGTAAATATGTAAATAATGTACTCAGAAAAAGGGAATTAATAAAATCTTTTATTCATTCATTTCCTTTATTCATTCAGTTCATTTCACTTTCTGCTGAAGATACACATTCATATATGTACCAAAGAAGTACAGGTCCACCTTCTTTTTCATCTCTTTTATCATTTCATCATCCCTCCAGACCCTTTCGACTGTTAAGTCTCCCTCAGTATCTGTTATAAAATCGCACCAACTCAATCCAGTTACTGCCAGTTGGCCTTGAACCTGCCAGTGGTATTTATGATTCTGCTTCAGTTTTGCCTGACCATTCACAATTTTTACATGTCCTGCCTCAGAAATGCTGGAGATGTCTGGGCACTTAACTTCAGCAAGCCCAAAACACGGAATGGCACTAGGGTCATATACCCTCGCATCGGGGCTAGCCCCGATGTGAGGAGCATCGGGATGGATAACAAATCCACAGCGTGAGACATTTACATTGAAATGTTTTGAATATTGTTCCAGCACCTGTGGCTCGCGTTCAAGGCCCCTTTTCATGGCGGGAGTCTGGTGTACTCCCTTAAGTATCCGCCCTGCCAGGGTCTGACCAGAAGACGGCCCTTTCACATGGCTAACCTCATAGAACCTACTAGCTGTCACTCTAGGCTTGCGTAAAGCTTGCCATAATGGGCACTCAGACTGCTCACGTGTCTGCTCCTCTCTCTCAGCTGCCATCTCGTGTGTCACAGTTAAGCTGTCCAAATGGAGAAACTGTTGGGAGTTTGGGTCAACGTTTGGAAAAGTAGTGGGAAATGTTGACCCCTCTAAAGGCAGTTTAGGGAATGTTGGTGCACCTGGGTGTTGGACATAATTTCCGCGTTTGACCACAGGAGGACACTGGTAGGACAGGGGTGAACCTCGCGGCACAGGTCCGAACCTGGAGTCGACCATGGAGAGTTGAGACAAGCCATGCAGCACTGAGGATATTAGTGGTTGCGGCCTGAGGTTTTTCAGTCCTTCCCCAAGAGACAAGACTTGCGGGTCTGGGAGGGATCCTGAAATGTAAAATTAAAAACAGTAAGTGTTAAATTATCCACACATCTCTTGTCTTTCTGGAGAATTGCTCACTGCTGTTACACTACTGTGTGTTATATTTGCTACATAATTATGTGTATAAAAGTGGCAAGATACAATTATGTATTATACGGCAGCCAACAGTATGATATTAGTTACAGTAACATTACCTGTGTATGCTTGATAGAGTGTTGATTTGCATACACTCCTGGCAGATGGCTTTGGTCTCCTAACAACCAAGTCCTGAACCGGCTCTGCATGGATCCCCTGGGAATGATATTAACAAGTAGCCATGATTGTAATAGTATCTTGCTTGTAATGGTGTAAACACTATGCTCGCGGTAGCCACACAGAGTGGCACCGCTTCCAATTCACTCCCATGTTAACCAATGTAGCCAGACGTACAGCTGCGCTGCACCGCTTTGAATAGACTTCCAGTCTATTTTTCAGCTGCCCCGTGTGCCACGCTTCGCTCCGCGAACAGTGTGTCCCAGGCGTAACGTTTGGGATACACTGCTCGTGGAGTTAAGGGTGGCACTTGGGGCAGCTCACGCCACGGCTGAAAAATAGACTGGAATTCTATTCAATGCGGTGCAGCTCCGCGCGGCTACAATGTTACCTTTGTCCTTGGTCGATGCCATGTTTGCAGAGAGCTTGTGCAGGCCACAGGTGGTGGTACAGCTCTCACCTGCAGAACAAGAGATAGAAAAGCAAACCGGGATGTGCTTGTTAACAATCAAAGGTAGACCTCTAGAACCAGTGTCACTCCAATCAACCTGCCCATGTTAACATCCCAGACCACAGCCCTCACCTGCAACATGCTGTAATGGGCACTCTGGAACAACAAGGCCACTAGATGGTTGCACAGAACCTTGCCTGCTGTACAGCTGCATGAGGTTTCTTGAAGTTCGGCTGCATCAGCTTGGAAAACAATCTACATTAAAGACAACACTAATAATGTTAGTTGCTAAAGTTAAACTAAAATGAAAATCTTGTTGCAAATGATACAGAAATGTAAGAAAGAGCATTACAATTAACCAAAAATCCTAGGAAATCTGCAACCGCAGTCTAGGAAATCTGCAACCGCAGTAGAGTAGTTAACCCCTTACACCATTAACTTGCTGGATTCAACAAAAAGGATATTAAAGAATTTAAATGCAAAGTTACATTATCATGATATATATTGATATTTGCATACCGTACGTATGTCACAAATCACATGGCTGTTGACTGACTTGATGTAAACAGGCAACAGTGGAAGGGGTTACATTTCTTGCCATTATGCCTTAGCTTCTTAAAATAACCTTCAAATAATGGGGCTGTTCTCGCTTCTTCATCGACCTGTAACACCTAGACCTGACAGCCACCGCCCTGTCAATGATGTTGGACACTGGTGGACAAAATAATTAATGCATATACTGTGGATTTTTCATTCTAGCAAAAGGGACACTCCTATGCTGACGTTAGCTAGCTGACACTGACAGAGGCTAACGTTCTTCCTATCAGAATACAAATTAAAAGGGTGAATTGACTCAGCCTCATTTAAAGGTGAATAATCTTACTTTACTTGGATTTAACGTAGGTTAAACACATTATAACCATACGAACATCTGAGCTGACGCCAAACTGACGTTAGCATAAGCTAACCTACCTAGCTAATGTTATGTTAGCTAGCTAGCTAGTAGCCACTCACCTTCGTAGTCGTAGATGAAGTTCTCGAAAAAGAAACTGTATCCCTTGTCCACTTTGGAGCGGGCTGTGATGGAGTGTTGTTCAGTTAGTCGATGTACGTCAGAAAAAGTTATTTTGGGTAAATTTACCAGGGATGCAGTATAAGTTAACTTATAATCGTCCATCATAGGTTCGCCAGAGTGATGAGTGATCCACCGGAAGTGGCAGTGCACAAAGATCACTGAATGCGGAAGTACTACGTATCAGCGTGATAATGGCCTATTTTACCCAATACAAAAACAAATAAAAATAATTTTCTTTTAACCTTCGCAATGTGGGGGGTCTGAGACAGCCCAACGGTTAAAAGAAAATGCTTCACTTTGTTTTTGTATGCGGTAAAGTTGTCGCAATACGACGGTGGGTCACAATGACTGATGGGTCAGAACGACCCGAAGATAACACAAGGGTTAAATACCTATCTAGCTAACAACAACATGCAACAAGTCACTTTAACATGAATATTTTTTCATAAAAAAACATCGATAGCCATGGTAAGCCCAAGCCCTTAAATTGCAATGACCTCCATTGCTCCATTGCCCATGAAAAAGTAAAGAGGCCCACATATCAGGAAAGCCAATCGTGCATGACGAGCACCACTATGAACCGAAATGGGTGGCATCCATAGCAGTACAAGTAATTGTGTGCACTGAACCGAGTGGACCTCATTTTCCATCTGTGTGCACTGGAAGGCATCGGGGTGCGACCGCTTCGGGACCAGTGAAATGACACTGGGCCCGCATCACACAGAAGGAACCTCGCCTCTCCACAGTGGATCCATCCACTATTTGAGAGGTATCGTATGGTCTGTTTGGCTACATTGTAAAGAGAGATAAAACGTATGTTTCCGCACTTTATATTCAGGTAGGCTGATGTAGTTGTTTTGTATGATTTTGTTTATCCGTTAAACAAACCTGATGTTGTTTCAAGTTCAACATTAGTGTGAACTACAAAGATGTGGTTGGCATTTTACATTAGAAAATATTAATTTAAAAACACTGGGGACTCCGATCTACAGAATAAAGAAAGCACGTTGCTGCCACCTGCTGGAGGGCACGGACTGAAATAACTGGACACCGATGAGCCTAACGGACATACGACACCAAACATATGCAATAAATATGGTGAGAAAGTCTTAAAATATAAATTATATTTATTTTATATATATATATCAAACATAATTTACGACCATGAACGACCAACATGTAAAATGTGAATACCCAGTGACATGACATCAGTTGTATAGCCTACATTTGCAATAGGCCGGGCCTACGTTGGTTAGCTCGACCACTGGGCTCTGGCCTTGGAATGCCCCGTTTAATATTGATCAGCATGGCAGCTTTCAGCGTACTCATAGTGTTATATTGCAAACCTAACCAAATATGTTTGACAGTGTAGTGCATTTATTTAATTGTATGTTACTTTGGTCAAGTTAAGAATAAATTCATAACAAAGCCGGTATGGTGTTATGCACACTTTAACCCACTAGATGGCAACCTAGTACCTTCTGTGAGCGAGATGACACTGCACCAAGACTTGGCTTGAACTCCGTTGCAGGACTACTGCACTTAAAACAGCTCCAAAGGACACTGGTTGGTTACAGGCTGTCACTTTAAGGAGGTTAAGTATGAACGTGTCTCTGTTGAAAATGTGATGCATTGATCTTTGAATGAAAGTCATTCCATCCTTATAGTAATTATGGTAGACATTTTTATTTTAACTCTAAGTACTGGGTTATTTTAACTCTAGGTATTATATTCTATTATTGTTGCTTGCTTTTTCTACAGGTACACTCTTGCACTTTTGAGGTCCATGTTGTTTAATTTGTAACTTGTTTAACTACATGCTCTTATGGTTCTTCCCATTGGCACTTATTTGATTTTCACAATATATACTTCATGTTTGGCTACTCGCAATGTTTGGGGCTATCTCGATGTTATGATCAGTGACCTATGCACTTTTGTAAAGCTCTCTCTTGGAAGTTGCATTGGATAAAAGGTTCTGCTTAAATGAATACATGTAAATGTCCTGCTATGTCTTTAATTGTATAGTGCAAGTGTTGCATGATAGTGTTGACACTGCATGAGAGTAGTTACCTCTTGTGATGTTTTAATGAACTGGTCATTCAAATTGCACATTTAGTTTTGTAGATAGTGAAGGAATCGTATGCTAACGATTCACAATGAAAACAGCCACCCTACCACCAATGACAATTATCTGGACAAACCTGTTTGGTAAAATGTGTTCTTCACCACATGCCGCATCACGTCTGAAGATGACAGTCCTTTGCAGTGAAAGGCTAAGAAGACATCTTTACATCTACACACATTTCTTAAAGCTCTTAACTGGTCAGATCCCAGTACTGCAGGTGACATAGCACAGGCACACAACAAGTGTTTGAATGTGTCAGGGAACAGGGTGAAAAGAGATCTCCGTCAACCAGGTGTGCGTACACAGTTGGTCCGCTATTTTCGGGCTGCTTAATATTGACGCTGGGAAAGTGATCTAATTCACATGGATGTGAACAGGCCTTAGGGAGACAAGTCTGTTATTCGTCGGTTTTGGGGTTGTCTAACGTCTATCAGGACGAGAGGCAGGAACTTTATCACTTCCTTCTTTCCACAGGATTTCTTCCGGGGCTCCAGATTTCAGATGTGTGAGACTCTAAACGCTGATAAAAAGCGTCGCACAAACACGAATTGACCTGATGTCAGACCAGGGGCGTAGCCACGTGGTGGCCAGGGGGGGCGTTTTTTTTTCTTTTTTTTTTTAAACCTTCCTGGACAGAAACGATATAAAGCTGAAATAAATGCATTAGTATTTGTTTTATAAAGTCGTCTTATATTGGCATTTGTCACTTATGCTACAAGCCCCATATTCGCAACATGTTGGGCCACGTCCCCATCAACAGCGCAAGACAGAAACCAACGTACCTGCATTCTGACAGCGCTTCAATGGAGACTAGCAGCCAAACACCGGATACCGTTAGAAAACTGCTGCTCTGAGTGATGCAGTGTGTGAGTTTGAAAATAGTAGTTTTTGACAATCAAGTGCCACCCCAAATAAAAGACTGGCCAGAGCTGGCCCCCCAAGAAATAATGTCCTGGCTACGACCCCTGTGTCAGACTGCATTCACAGCACGCTGCTTTTGTATGACGCAAAGCTCACCACCTTTTCGAGGTGCTGTGTGTGTTTCTGCCGTGTGTGTGCTTCCTGCCTGGGTGACGGCACCAGTGAGGCCTGCAAGACGAGAGATGTCTGTATATCCAGCTCCCTTTCGTCAACGATCTGCGTTGTCGAGGTGCATGGCGGGAGCACGAGGAAACGCACGTACCCCTGACTGCGCGGCGAGCTGTGTCCGCCATCATTGTTAGTTTGGTTTTCTTCTTTGAAACGAAGATAAAGCTTGTTTTTTTCGTCTTCTCTGTCAGAGGAATACGGACCAGTAGGCTCTGTCTGACGCGCATAACCTAAGGCGTTTCATATCTTATAGAGTGAAGCTAAACAAAGATTTTTGTTTTTTAAGTCTTTTTTTTTGTTGTCAACTAACTTTTGTGTAGGATGGAAAAAAGCTGGCGTTGTCAACCTTCAACTCCTCTTTCTACCAGGCAATACATTCAGTATTAAACAATGAGTATATGTGCGTAGGGATTTCGTAGGGAGTCAGATGGCTGAGCGGTTAGGGAATCTGGCTACTAATCAGATGGTTGTCGGTTTGATTCCCGGCTGTGCCAAATGACGTTGTGTCCTTGGGCAAGGCACTTCACCCTACTTGCCTCGGGGGAATGTCCCTGTACTTACTGTAAGTCGCTCTGGATAAGAGCGTCTGCTAAATGACTAAATGTAAATGTAGAACAAGGAGAAGGCAAGTATGGTTTCACCACATTACTGATTACACCCTAAGACTAGACAGACCACTTAAGCAGGGCCTCGGCTTTTACAATAGAACGACCACACATGCGCCCACGCACAAACGTATCTTATCCCATCGACAGTTGTTTCTTTTGGCTGAGTCGGTTTCTTTTCAAGCTTGATTTGCAACTGTGAGAAGCTTGTGTTTGCCATGTGCGAATGATGTCTGTTTCAATGTGAGATCCCCCCGGGGGGCTAAACTTGCAAGAGAACAGTCAGCAGTTTCTGATAACGTGTACAAGCATGGTGTTTGTTTTACTCATCAGAAATCAAAATGTCCTTTGTCTGGTGCAGGAATCGACTTCGAGGACGGGGGTAGTCCAGGAAGGTCTTTTGAGTTCAGCACAACATTTTGGGAGCTGTGTGGTCAACTGATTTCCCAGTGATATAAAAACAGACCGCAAACTCCAGCCAAAACCCCCCCAAAGACGCAGGAAAACATTCTTTATGGAGCCAGGAGCCAAGCTCACTGCAAGCGGCTGTTCAATGAGAACTGGTTCGTGTTTGTTCTACTTCAAACAACCATTCACTGTATATAACTCAGGGGGGGTCAGGTGGCTGAGCGGTTAGGGAATTGGGCTATTAATCAGAAGGTTGCCGGTTTGATTCCCGGCCGTGCATAATGACGTTGTGTCCATGGGCACTTCATTCTACTTGCCTTGGGGGAATGTCCCTGTACTTACTGTAAGTCGCTCTGGATAAGAACATCTGCTAAATGACTAAATATAATAATAATATAACTACCATTAATGACCATGGACAAAATATGCATGTCGCATACAGTATAATGCCACTGTCAAAGAAATACAAAATCTATCATCGATATCTTCAGGTTCATTTCGAATTTCAGCCAACTGTTAGGCATCTTAAATTCACATTACATATTATTTAATAAAGAATTGTATCCTTTGCTGTCATGCAAATTCATTGGCTGGCATATGATACAATATGTTTATGACACAAAGCATTCATGGGTGTAAGCAAAGGCTTGTCCTTGAGAGCTTTCATAACTACTTTGTGTTTTTTTTCATCTTTCATTTCCTGATATACTGTTGGACACTTGGCAACTGGGGATAATCAACCGACTATGGCGTTAACATGGCAGAAACATTCATCTATAAAAAGGATTTTCAGTGAGTCTCAGAATATCTTCCACGATATAAATAACGCGCTCTGCAGCCTTGACTAATAGGCTTTGCCATACACAATAATAATCCATTTTGGCAAGCTGGGACAAATCTATGACTCTTAAAATTTTTAAGTGACATTCTTGAGAGGGGTCCAAATGTGCATCATCCCTCTCCTATCAGTTACCAGCTCCTTTAACACTCCATGTTTTGTACCCCGAGGTACGGTTAACTCTTTGTGGTCAGGGAGAGCACGCGACGTGCTAGCCACCGCTAGACAGCTAAACTCTCGCGCTTTCCATCCAGATTGCAGGGCTAACGATTTTCCATTGTGGGTGGCGGTGGAGAGAGGGTCCTGAGTTGGAGAATTAGGATGCAGCTCCTGTTGTCGGCGCTGAGGAACTGTCTGCCGCTGTCCCAGCAGCCCCTGGGCCAGTGACAGGGAGATGGATGGTATCTGCATCCTGGCTGCAGTGCTCCCCCATCACCAGAGTCTGGCTCCGTGCAGACGTACACACACGCACGCACACACACACACACACACACACAGGAACACACACACACACAGGAACACACACACACACACACACACACAGGAACACGCACACACAGGAACACACACACACACAGGAACACACAAACAAACACTCGCAGGATACACACGTAAACACAGAACAAAGGAAGCAAACACACACACTGGTCCGCGCATAGACACACACCGGCAAACACTTTATACACTCAAACCCTCAGAATGTGCGCTGCTTATGTCTAAATTCACCTTCACCTGCATTTGGCAACAATACGCATTCATAGAAGCTGCAGTACAATGGCTTCATAAAAACGACAAAATATTTTGACAAAATGTGAATTGCAAAATGTAATACTTTTATTGATGAGACATGACATTACAGCAACAATTTATGACATTAGCATACATTTTTTGAAACAGACATATGTATATAGAATAAGCATATTGATTTCAATATGATAATTGTCATGTGAAAATGTTACCTTACATTTACCGGCACTATGGTCAACATTTGAATAAATAAGAATATAAAAAGAACTGGTTTGGCAAATACTGGTTTGGCAAATAGGCATCTACTGCATAGATGCCTATTTTTCCTGACCAATGTTTATTTATTTCACGAGGTGTCTAGGGTGTTTTTTTTTTCTTTCTTTCTGAAAGCCTAAATAATGCATGCGGGAGGCCCTGCAGGTCCTGGACAGTGCAGGGGTGTGATGGGGGTCACAGTGGACCTCTGCCCCCAAAAGCCCTCTTGGGATGTCTGGCCTGCCCTCCTCTTTTCTCTTGTCTCCCCCCCCCCCCTCTCTCGCTCCTCCCTCCCTGCCTGTTCTCATTACCCTTACCTGCTGTCCTGCTCCCGTCTGCGGCGTCGACGCTCGCGCCGTCAGCCCAAACCCAGTGGCCCTGTCGCCGGGGGAAACAGCCTCTGCATACCAATGACGAGGAGAGAGAGAGAGAACGATTGGTTCGGCTTGGCTCTGCGCCGTCTGGGGGGGGGGGGGGAACACGCCCCTCACCCCACCTCCTCCTTGCTCTGGGAGAAATAGAGATGGAAGGGGGTGGGTGGGTGGATAAAGTGAAGGGGGAAATGACATAAAGAAAGGAGAGAGAGACAGACGGAGAGAACCGGGGGGTGGGAAGGAGGGGGGGGGAGGCAGCAGAAGAGAGGGAACATGGAAAGGGCAAAGAAAGAAAGAGAGAGAGGGAGAGAGAGGAAGCTGTGAGAAGGGGATAGACAGACAGAGAGAGAGAGCGGGGGGGGGGAGGGAGGAGAACATGCATCACTGTTTTAAGTGACTGCGGTGGGACGGGCTCAAAAAAAAAAAAAAAAGGTCGTCTGGTCTCTCCCTGTGCACAGTAGGCACCTTGGCAGACCGGCGCGGCCCCTCGAAACGACTTCTGGGCTAATTACCCAGCGCAGGCCGTCTGCTGGTGCCGCCTTGCAGCCTGACATTTCCCACCAACTCGTGTTGAGCCATGCCCAGCTAAACAAGTATGCGGGGGAAAACCCAACCCCCGGCACTGTCCGCTCACTTCGCCCCGGACATGTTGCATGCTTTGAAATATTCACCGATGACATGGAGCTACCCCCCTACCTTGTGGACTTCGACGTTAAGTGTGAGTCCTCGGGAAGACACGAGAGGGGCCGATCGAGGGCCTCTGCTGTTCCTAAAACGAGAGAGAACAATGGCGGTTGTTAGCGAGCGACGAGGCGTGGGGTTTGTGGCCGTTTAGAACGGTGGGCACAGGTCCATTGTGGTTCAGCTCGGAGTCGCACAAACATATCCAGGTGGCGGTGTCACAGCCCGGCCGCTGTGAGAAATATTGTCTGGAGGAAACAGATTTTTTTGGTCTCCACATGCCCCCTGTTCCCCCCGAGTGGAAAAGGGCACTCCAGGACACAAGGAGATTCCTCTGTCATCATCTATGTGGGCTGTGGTGCCACGGGAGTCACTATGCAGTATTTGAGTACGTGGGCATTGAGATGGGGGGGGGGGGGGGATATTTGAAAGGTAATCTGATGTGTGTGTCTCTCGGCAATTGTCAAGTTAGCCGGATAGAGACAACGGCGTCTGGCTCTCTGGCAGCAAAGGGGTTAAAAGTGTAGCCCGCAGCGACAAAGCGAGGCCAGCTTTGGGTCACATTCAAGTCCCAGCCACTGGAAACTCAACCTGCAGGACAGAGCCTAATTATCCAGCCAGTTGTGGTTCAATAACTCCAGCAGGCTGCCAGCCAGATACCGCGTTGCCCTGGCAACGTTCGCCGAAGTGATTCGCGGATCAGAGAGAGGCGGGGAGGTTGTGGTGAGGGGGGGGGACACACAGCTAGAGCACCATGGGGCTTACAGACCAAACACTCACTCAGCGATGAACCGTCTATGCAAGCAAGTCTCTGCCGCACAAATGCTCGCAAGCAAGTGCCCACAAGAACAGATACACAGTACACAAACAGGGTAAAAGCATTCCAATCCGTTTTTTGAAGGGACCTTGGGACAAGCCGGCTGTCCCGGTGGCGTCTCCATTGAGCTTCTCACTCGGTTTTTAAAAGACCTCCTTTTAATCAAATAATTCCGTCCTCCGCTCTGCAGAGGGAAGTCTCCCCACCCTATCTTTAAGCCTGTGGCGCAAATCCCAATGACCCCTGTCTCTAGGCAGCCCCAGTGTCCCCTTCAACTGCCTGACTGCCTCCGTGGCTGTTATCTCGAAAAACCTAAATGGAGTTGGTGCCGCCGCTGTTGCCCTAAGAGTAAAGAGGGCAAACTTTGGTGCCCTGGGAGGCCGACATTGTCAGACGCTATGCTGTATTATTCCTCCAATAGGATTAAACTGAGAATCGAATTTGGTGTGGATACGGCAGCGTGTGTCTGTGTGCGCTCGTGTGCGCGCAGCCGCTGGAATTCTTGTGCGTGTGCGCGCGAATGGCTAAATGCTACTTGTGCGCTTTCGTGTGTGTTCAGGTGACTGTCTGGTCTCCTGCCGCAGTGTCTGGAAGCAGAGACGTCGCCCCCCCCCCCCTCCATCCCACTCCAGCCTACTTAGCCATCAGACATACCTGCTGTTCCCTCCACCTGCGATAAGGGACCAGCCAAGACTTCAGCCGGCTCCACGCACGACAATGCCTGGCAATCAATCCTTCAGGACGAGACTTTATTTCCCCCTAAACCCGTCTGATTCCCGTGTCAACTCCTGCCAATCGAAACGCCCCGGACGTCCGTTAATCTGTCCTAATGACTTTTATCACCGGCCAATGGGGAAGCGTCACACGTCACACGGCAACCTTGGAACAATGGAATGCAATCTTTCTTCTTTAATTCTTTTTTTCCCCTTCTCGTTTCACACCGTGGTCCATCAGCGAGCAGACTCGAATCTAAGACTCAACTGGAACCAGTGGTTTATCTCCACGTATTCAGGGCCGGAATCAATCTGTGCTGCGGGACCAACTGATGACTAATCAGAGAATATGACTTCCGCATTGTGCAATGTTTATGTAAGAATGACAAGAAGTGAAATGACATCACACAGTTTTTGTTGAGCTGTAGAACATTGTGTAGCAGCAGTGGGGACTCATCGCATATGAATATGAACGACTTCTTTGGAATCGAGTTCTGTATGTTAATGTCAAAAATCTTTTACTACCATTTCTCCTTGTAATACACTACAGACATTGTCAAACCTCTTGACGTATTTCATTTGCACAAATTCTGATGGTGGTTACATGAAAGGTAAACTGAGATGGAAAAGATATACAGTACATTAGTTCATGCTTGATGTCTTGACCCAAACATTGTGTTTTTCCCATAAAATGAATTACAGAGGGACCCATCTATAGAGTTGTTCCAGATTGCTGAATATCATCTCATTATCAAATCAAAAACAAAACTTTCAATAGTACACTAACTGAATAACGATCCATGTATTATTAGAATAAGCTGACCTTGATTCAATCCTTCCCTGCATCTAAGCAATGCATCTGGTGCAGGATTCAGAAAAGTATTTTTCAGGATCTACCACAGAAATTAAATCAAAGAAACATGCAAACCTGGAAAACACATTGTCTATCGGTATTAAAGTTATAATGCAGCAATTAAGTTTTTCCGTTTTTTTCTATTGTAGTTTCATTCTTTGCTCGCTTTGATTCCTTTGTAGTAAAGAAAGGGTTCTCTTTTTTGTTAACCTTACCTATTAATTAATATTCCTGAGGCAAGGGTAAAATGGTAAATTATGAATTCCCTCTGCATTGATTAAATTGCTCCTCGGAGGGTCAGACTAATGCCTCCAAGTGGACGAGCTAAAGAGCCCTGTGTTTGACAACGCTCATCGAAAATCGATATATATTATTTGCTCTGTCTCTCCGATCAGTTTTCTATGCTCTTATAATAGCTCTGTCTCAGAGATGCTCTATCCAACACAGGTGAGACAGCGTTCCTGAAATATATCGTTTTCTAATATTCAATTTATTCCCCTTTAAATTATCACAGCCTCTGCAATGTAATGCTCCAGGAGCGAGTTAAAGATCCCTCTCGATTTTGAACCAGTTTCTCAGTACCCCCCCCCCCCCCCCCCATTCAACGTTGTTCCAGGCTAGCCCCCCTGCAGACCCTCTTCCTGTTTAACAGAGTCCCATTTATTGGATCTCTCCAATGAGGATTTGGCCGAGCTTCCTTGCTTTGTTACTGTTGGGGAGGGGGGGGGGGGGGCGTTGAGGATTTCATCAGCGGGCTCCGGGCTCTGCCAGGCTTCGCAGCGTGTCAGACACATCCTAATAAAACTGTCTGGCTGTTTTGTGGGCGACCATCTCCCCCGCTCGCTGTGCCGTGTCTGACTGCTCGGCGCACCGCGCCCGGCTGCTTGGTATTCATGGGACGTGGCGCTCCTTCAGCTGTTGCTGGGGGCTTGTGTGGCACAGGCACAGACTGATTAGTTGGCATCGGCATTGTTCGCAATGAAACCAAACGGGGAGCGGCGAAAAAAAGAAACAAACAAACAAAAAAACTTAGGAAAATTAGGGAGTGAGACAGAGATGGAGAGACGGAGAGAGCGGCGTCAGAGGAGAAAATCTATTGTTTTGAAACTGCATTTCTAATATGGGTAATTTAGCAAAAAAATAGGAAAGCAAGCTGCCTTAGGGAAAAAAAGTCGAAAGTTTGAATATCGGGTCAGCTGTGTTGGGGAATGAATTCCGACCTTTTGTTACTTGAATCTACATGAAAAGGGCGGAAGTTGTGTTTCTAGCATCATGATGTCAATATCTGAGTTCTTGTACATTTCCATGTCCTTGCCAATATGAGTCAGACATTTTGACTCATATTGGACGGCTGTCTAAGGAAACGGGAGGGTTCATTTCATTGGAAGGAATTGATCATGTGGGATGACCGAACATGGAAGTTACAAGCAAAGAGGAACATGGAGGTCTTTTAATGAAGACTGTTTGACCATTTCAGGACTTTTTTTCCAACTCTACTGTATACCTTAAGGTTATGTTTCACAAGGTTCCTGATGTAATAGTACGGGTTAGAGTCGCACCACATCTGCGGATTCAAATGTACATCGAGATATAGTACTTCATATATATTTATGCGAAAGGAATAGGATGTTTGACAAACTTGAAAGTAACCAAAGCAAATAATATGAAAGTTCACTACACTTAAATACATTTCCATATTTTAGCCACCTTTGAAAAGCGATTAAAAGTGAAACATCTGCCGTTCTTAAATGCCAAGGGCATTAAACGTTTCACATCGTCATCTTACTCATTTAATTTCAATTCATAAAAAAAAGAAACCCTTATTTGTACGCATATGTCTTCAGTTAAACAGGTTAAATGTATGTTGCGTGTGAACTAGAGTGATAAGTCATGCTGCATCCTGATGACACATTCTGCTGCAAACTGTGGCACTGCAAACAGGTCTCCCCTCGACAGTTCTAACTCTAAATCATAGAAAGGAGGTGTAAAATGGGGAAGCAATTAAAAGTGCCCGCCAAAGGTTTAACGTTGACTAATGACCTAATAAAACAGTGAAAGTTGTGCAGTGATGTTTCGCTCATGGCCAAACATGTTTACCTACACTGTCTGGGAGGTCGAAACGAAATACACCGATACTGTTGATACTAACACAGTATACAGTGACGCAAATACGTTAGTGCGGATAAAGACTTAATGCATGTCGTTGGCCTCTTGTCGTCACCATATCTGAATCGGAGAGAAACCAGCCCTGGCTGTATTGGGTGTGAACAGCCCAGACGTGTTGTAATGATCGGAGATTCTGACGGAGTGGTTTGGTAATGGCTTATTGAATCCACCGACACGATTCTGTCAATGCTTCTTCGTTGGCGGTGACAGAGGCTCATCGACGGGGATGGTGAGGCGGCGGCGGGGGGGGGGGGGTAGTTTAGGGGTTCTCGACGCGCGCGTTCCCGGTCGCGTGCGAGGGACGCTGCGTCCGCGCGGCAGCAGATTCCAAACGACGGAGGAAGAGGTTCCGAACGACGAGGTCGACGGCGGGAGAGGCGCGTCCGTCGAACGCGGCCTCGACGGAGCGTCCCGCTTCGAAGAGTTGTCGCAGACGTTTCGAGTCAAGTGTCCCGGTTTTGAGGTCTGAAACCCCCTTCCCTCTGCGTTTGCGCGGGCGACACAACGCATGCGAACCGCCGCTAACCCCCGCGCCGACGGCGGCGAAAAAAACGCATCCCAAAAACTCTCCGGACCTTGCCCGCGAACAAGCACAAAATCGACCACACCACATCGTCATCCTTTCCTCCTTTCGCCTCCCAGTCTACTCTTCTCCCGTCCTCCATTCCCTTCCCCTGCCCCTCTCTCTCCCCCCCTCCACCCCCCCTTCCTCCGAGCGCATGCACCTCTCAGATCAGCAGCGACGGCGTCTGTATCCCCCCTCTCTCTCTCTCCCTCCGGCCCGGGAGTGCTCGTGGCAGGTTGCTCGTGCCCTCCGCCCGCGTCCCAAGAGCCTAACCCGTGATGTGTCGTCAAGAGAGCTCACAAGTTAGGGTCTCAGGGAGCAGGAGAAGTACAACAGTGTCCACGGAGGAGAGGTGGGCGGCAGGGCGAGCGGGTGCTCCCAAACCACCAACCCCTAAAAAGGTGCTCCCCCCCCCCATCCCACCCTCACATCCACCCCCCCCAAATAAACAACCTAGTGCAATCTCGCGTGTGGCCGGCGCCTCGTTCGGTCCGGCCCGGCCACGTGGGGCATCGCCCAGACCAGCTCCATCGAACAGCGGATGCCCGCTACGGAGCGAGCTGACGGGAAGAAAGAAAAAAATAAATCTCCCTCTTTCTCTCTCCCCCCCCCCCCCCCCCCGGTCCAGTGCAGGAAAAACTTCTCCCCGCGTTGGAAGAGCACGGCTCGACGACAGCGGAGGCTGTGCGCACAAAGAGTGGACCGAAACGCGACCTCTCGGCAGGCGGCAGGGCTGCGGACGCACGGCGAAGCGACCGCGAGCGGAGAGAGCCCCGACCCGCACGCCGACGGCTGGGGCGAAGGACCGAGTCGAGAAAGAGAGAGAGAGCTGGAACAAGGCTCGGCGGAGAGACGGTCGGGGCTCGTTTTTCCTTGTCGCGGCACACAGGCAGAGAGAGACAGCAGACGAAGGCTAAGACAGGCGAGCCTGCACTGCCTGCTCTGTGCTAACTAGCCTTTGTGCTGGCAAAGGAAAGCACCCCCAACCCCCCCACAACCCCCCCCCCCCCAGCCAAGCGGCCGGTCTCGCCTCTTTGTCCTCAGAGCGTCGACAGCCCCTGCCCCGGACCCTGTCTGCCACCGCTGACCACCACCGGCACCAGGAGAGGCGGAGGACAGCACCCCCCCTTCCCCACCTCTCCCCTACCCCCCACCCTCCGCTTCAGCCGGGGGGACTTCCACTGCGGGTGCGACGGCAGACGATCGCCCCCCTCCGCTGACGTCTCATCATGAAATCATAAAAAAAGGTAGCGGTACGCGGCGCTGAGACCGACGCTCGCCGGCTCTGAGAGTGCTGCCGGCGAAGAAAACACACAGAAAAAAAATTACTACCGTCACTAAGGTGGAGAAGAAGATGAAAAAGAGAGAGAGAGAGAGAGAGAGAGGGAAAAGAAGGAGAGAGTTTGTCTCCGGCTCATGTTTACTGAAAGCCTTCTTTACGCGCTAGCGCTAACCCCCCCCCCCGCCCCACCCCCCACTGATTGCAGCCTCCCCGGTTCCTCTCATACACACTTCTCTCACTGCCAACGTACCCCCCCCCACACACAATCCCCTAACCCTCCCCCTCCTGCACCGACACCACTCTCGCTCCCCCCAACCGGCTCCCCCCCCGCCCCCCCCCCGTCGGAGCTCGTGCCGACACGGCAGGGACCTGAGGACGAGAGGGAAAAGAAGTTGTCCCCGCTGCACAGCAGCCGGCAGAAAAAGCCGACGGCCGTGCCGAGATGTGTCACATGGAAACGGCAAACGGCAAAAAAAACACAATAATAAAAAGGTGCACCAACACAGAGCCGGGGCGGCTGGAACATAAGCCCCCCGCGCCATTGCTTGTCAGGAGAACACACCAAACTGCTCAGTCATGAATCTTAACAAAGCATGCGCCAGCCAAAACATTTTCCACGTCGCTCTCACCCCTCGTGCACCCTGCCTCCCGCTCACCTCCCCTCCCTCCATTTCAAACTCCTCCTTCCCCTCCCCCCCTCCTCCCCCCGCTAATAATCAGATAGATCCCCCTCTCCTCTCTCCCGGGAGTGCCGAGCGAGAGGGTAGGCTTCCGGAAGCGCGAGCGCGCATCCCCGGCTTCCCCCCCCGCCCCCACGCCACGCCTCACACGAACACTTCGTCAGCCTCTCTGCCGACGCCGCCTTTGTCGTCCGTGTTTGAGGAGCCGGACGGGGAGCGCGTCAGGAGGAGCGGAGCCGGAGGAGAGAGTGGGGGAGGGGGGAAGCAGAAGAGCAGCAGAGCTGGGTGTCCGTCCGGGACGGAGGCTGAGCTGCTGCTGCAGCCCAGACGCAGGTCAGTGAGGTGGGAGCATATCGAGTGCCCCCCCCCCCACAGGCCTGCATCATCAGCTCTGTCTCAGCCCCCCCCCCCCCCCCCCCCTCAGGAGTCCCGCAGTGTCGCGGCGGCGTCACCTCCACCCTGGCTGTCCGTCCTCCTCTAGCCCCCCTGTCCGTCGCAGGTCCGTCCGACGCCGTGAGCAGCGGAAAACGGCCAAGCCGGAACGCTCCGACCCCCCCCTCCACCCCTCAGCCGGCCTCGCCGTCCGCTCCTTCCAGCCTAAATCCCCCCGCAGTCGAACACCTTCCAAAAACCCCCGCCTCTTCTTAACCCCCCACCCTCCCAGGTCTCTGTACCTGTTGTTTCGTCTCTCTGTCGTGACTGGTCTGTGGCAGCTTACCCAGTGTAATGCTCGGCAGCAACAACTCCCCCCCCCCCCTCTCTCTCTCTCTCTCTCTCTCTCTCCCTCTCCTCCCTCCATCCAGCCTCTCTGCCGGCGCACACCTCCCCTTCCCCCTCCCCTCCCTTCCCACCACCCCAACCCCCCGCGCTGATCAATTCCTTCTCTCCTCCGGAGGCGTGTGGACTCAGCTGGCTGGCCGAGGAGGAGTCGGCTGCCCGGCGGCGGCGGTGGTTCACTCGCTCAACGTCTCTTCGCTAACGACGCCGAGACGGTCCTCTCTGACGCGCTAACGCGCGGCCGGACAACAAAAAATATAAAAATACCCCACGCGGGCGGGCGGGGGAGAACGAGACACAAACAAGGAGAAATAAACAGACCACGACCAAAACGCAGACAGCAAACATGCACGCAGAGCTCTTCCCTTCCCCCCTCCCTCCGCACGCACGCCAGCTACACAGACCACACACACAGACTCGCAGGCAAGACGGGCGCTATCGCAGTCACCCCACAGACAGACAAGACAGAGCGCAGGCGATGATGCGGTCACCCAACCCTGAACGCAGTCCCCCTCCCCCCCCCCCACCCCCCCGACACATACAGTCGCTGTCACAATATTGTGAGCGAGGCTTTCCGGAAGCGAGTCTCCAGTGTCTCGCCAGCCCGGCCGCACGAAAAATGTTCTCTTTCCAGGCGGTTTGATAACAGCAAGTCCGCCAGGCTCGATCGAATACGCACCGTGCCCGTCTTCCGAAAACAGAAATATGGACGTGGAGTCGGCGTGGGAAAGTTCAGTGGTAGAAAACAGGCAGACGGGGGGGGGGGGGGGGAGGGGCGCCCTACGACGCTGGGTTCGGACTGTCGCGCGTTCTCTCTCCGCCATAGCACCCCCCCCTTAAGAGCATGTGCTCGCTCTGAGGAGACGCTCGGCACCACGGGGCTCCTCAGCGAGGCCCCCTACCCCCCCCCCCCCCGGAAACGTCCCCTATAGGTTCGCCCTTTGCCCGCCCCCCTGAAGAACATCAACGGCCCAGACTGCCAAATGACACATTAGCGCTAACGGCGGCAGGCTATTGTTTGCCCAGGCAAAGCTGATGGTGTTCCTCCACGCTTCATTTGTCAATGTATGCCGCGGTGCTCAAGTGGGGGGGGACGACACTCGATTACCCAGCGAAGTCGTAGGACTGAGCAAAACAAAGAGGGGAAAAATATCTGGCTGTTTTTTTTCTCCCCCTTATTGTTTTTGGATTTTCTATTTTTTGTTGTGTTTTCCTCCAATCTCGATGAGATCTGCCCTTGAAGGCCTGCGTCCTAATCTATGGGCCCCCTGACCTCTCACCCTCGACACCCTGGATGGATTAGGGTCGTGACCCCCGGGCGACAGAGAGGGGGGGGGGATGGAGAGACGGCTGCAAATGCTATCATTGATTGATCATGCCCTTTCATCCAAACAGAAAAACGTTGTCTGCGCTACGCCACAGAGAACGCAGAGAGAGGGGGGGGGGTTTGAGAAAGAAAAAAAAATCCAAATAGTTATACCACCACAACGCTCGAAAGAAATGTGTATTTTAAATCCACCAGCGACGGGCAGAAAAGGGGAAAAGGGAGACTGAGAGCGTTAGGCTTCCTCGGGCAGCCAATGTCAATACTGTGGCCAGGTTGAAGTCTATAGGAGAGGGGTTGATGGGGGCTGGTGCCGAGGCGGTGGGGGGGAGGGGGAGCTTGCTGTGTGTGAGAGCCAGCGAGGCCGGTGGGGGACCTTACAGGAGAGACCGGTGATCAATCAGCTCCATTACAGCCGTGTCACTGTAGCGTCTGGAGCTGCTGCCCAGCCCCGCCTCTAGCACACACATACACACACAGCACTGCACCACGCTCCCTGAGACTGGCCAATCAGAGAAGAGCCCCCCCCCCCCGCCTGCAACTTACACACGGGCTAGACAACACGCATTGACCCCCCCCCCCCTGCTCTTGCTGCACCTTCGCCCTCTCCTCCTCCTTATCCTCCTCCTTATCCTCCTCCTCCCACCCCTCGTCGCTGCCCTCGTCTAGACTAGGGAAACGACCCTCGCTAGATTTCGGACGGGACGCTAATAAGACGATATTGCCCTGCGCAATTCCCAACCGTAATCCTGTTTTTGTTACCTCCCAGCCGAATGGGGGAAAAGCCACCTAGGGTTTCAGCCAGGTAAGTGCATCTGTTAATGCCCCTTAATACTGCGCTCTGATTGGGTTACAGGAACAGAACTGCTACTAAACCTTTATTCATTGTTTTTTTGTGCAAGCAATTCATTCAGGCTCCGCCACCCTGCCATTCCACTCGGATTCTCTGTTTCAAAAGTGTGCGAGCGCAAAGCGCCGAACCCCCCGTTATGTGCCATCAATACACGATCACGCCATCCGCCGCGTGATAAACCTCCCCTTTAACGTGGCGGCGAGCGATCCGTATCGCACACCTCAGTCGAGCATCACCCAGGTATCTAAACAAAGGACCCGTCTCAGACAGGCAGCTCCGGTGGAGGAGAACAGGGACATGAAGGAGGGGCGGAGGGAGGAGGAGGAGAGGGGGCGGGGGGAGCGCCTCTGATGCGGCAGCAGCGCCTCTCCAGCCAGCAAACGAGCCATCCAGCCTCCCAGCCAGCCAGCCAGGCATCCAGCCAGCCACCCAGCACAGCACAGCCAGGCAACCAGCGGGACATTAATGACGATCATGTCTTGTCACACTAGCAGGCGCTCCAGTCGGCGGACCCTGCCCTTGCCCCTGCCCTTCCCCGATCAATGGCATCGACCTGTCCCAGGGGTCAAGGGGCAGGGGCGTCGAGATAGAGGAGAGGGGCTGACGCAGCAGGGCGGAGGAGGGGAGTCCTTACTCCAGACAGATCAATGACACCCTCGTCTGCCACGGGTGGGTTATGGTTATTCATTTGCCATTAAACGGATCCCATTAGGGGGGGGGGGGGGATATCTAGCCTTGGGGGGAGAAACTGCACCTCCCACACATGGAAGAAGGGAAGAAAAATAGAAAAAAGGTGACGCCGGTGTATGAGTGGAAGATGTGTTGAAGGAGGTGGCCGACTTTGAGTCGCAGACACTGTGTTACTAAGGTCTCGGGCGCTCCGTGACGACCGTTCAGCCAATCACATCACTGAGAGGGTTTCTAGACTAAGAGCGGGAGCCAATTGGATTCATGTGTAGATGGGGAATCTTTTGGGTGATGAATAAAGGCTGTGGAATGACATAGCCAGTGGCTTTAGACGGTCAAACTAACTGTAAACTAGGAGGGAGTGAAGGGGTAAACATCACCTTGCAAGAGAAGCTTGTCTTTAGCCGAGAGATTTTGATGTTCATAAATTTCCTTTGTGTTTACAGATAAGAAAGAAAAAAAAAATCTCGATCGTCAGTCGAGACACACTTCCTTTTGTTCAATGATAAATTGCATTTGGTTATTGGACAAATTGCCTGATACCTAATGTAATTTATTTTAAAAATGTTCTATCATAACTGCATGGCCTGAAGTACATGGCCAGCAATGCACAAAATAAATCGCAAAATAACCTCTGGCGTATTTTGGAAAGGAGCATTACCCTCAAATTAGACTTCACTCTCTCTACTCTGCAGAGCATAGCAGTTCAAAAACTTCTGAGACATTGGCCAAGAAGAGGTCTCCGAATGAGCCCCCCCGTTAGAGGAACGGCTGGCGCAGTCCAAAAAAACCCAGCGCCCCTATCCGCAGCTATCTAATCCCAGAATTTATTTGTCCAACCGTCCCGTAAATGGAAGCCCAGCTGGAACCAATGAGCTTGGAGCGTTGCCGCCGGCCAGCTGGACGGAGCGATGCTGAGGCGGCAGGATTCTGCAGCGCGCCGCCCGGACCCGCACATCTGGGGGAGCCATCGAGGTTCAGAGGTGAGGAAAGACGAGGGGGGGGAGACGGACGGGGACGGAGCTCTTAAAATAAACTCGGGCACCATGTGGCTCGCTTCTTCTGGTCTGTTTAACTGTGTCGGGGGGGGGGGGTGGGGGTTGGGGGACTAATTAAGGAGGGGGGAGGGTTGGGTGGGGGCGAACGAGGAATAAGGATCAAGGCTTTTTGTGAAATAGATTGGCGAAGACAGTGTAGGGGAACAGGATTGCCCACGAAGTGCGTTTCTTTTGGGCCTCAACTTGGCCTTCGTTAGGGGGTCTGGGTTCAGAGAGCTTTTCCCGACCATTGGCCATGTCCGGCTCCATCTGCGCAGCCCGGAGCTGAGGTGTGGTAGCTGCACCGTGGCCGGAGGATGGCGGTGCGTCACATTGCCTGCCCCCCCCCCCCCCCCCCCCGGTAGCCCGTGGGGCCTCGGAGAAGCGATAAAAAAAGGCCCTCTCGGGTTTCCAGGGTTTTAGCAGGATCAGATTAAAACACCCTTGTCGACCTGTTGGCATTGTGAGCCAGCCGAGGAGGGGGAGGGGAGGTCATTGAGTCTCAATGAAGAGGCCTCCCTCACGCGTCCGCCATTGAACGCCCATTAATATCACTCTAGGTTTGTTTGGGCCCTAATTGATAGCTGCAAAGTTCCTTTTCACCGGCCTGCCTGCGTTGGTAAAGGGGCTGCGGGAGGCTGTGCTGAGGTTGCTGCTGCAGGCCTGCTGGTGGTGAAGGAAGGTTGCGGGGTCTAGCTGGATTATTTTGGGGGTATCCTTGGAATGAAGGGGCCAACTCCAGTCTGCAACACTGCTGGGTAAATACCGGTAAAAGTTTCGCAAAGTCAACGGGTTTCTTTCCGTGTCAATTAAGTCTGACTTAAAAGCAAAACAAAGCTTGTCGACGGCCGAGACCGATTGTTTACATGAACCTAAGAGCTAATGGCAGCCATTAGAAGTGGTCCATCCATCCTTGACCTTCTGCCGTATGAGTGGTGTCATCTATCAAATAGACAAAACCCTGCGGCAGTGAGACACAAACCACATCGACACCCTCTCTCTATTACCGTGTTTTAAACAAAGTTGAACGCAAGTCGACGGCGGTAAATCTAAAAGGTGAGGCCATTTATACCCCTTAGTGGTGATCCGACTTGTTTCACAAGCTCCGACGCTGGGCTGGATGGACAGGAAGAACCTCTTTGCTTCGTGGACAGGTAGGTGGTAATGGAGGCTTCTGTATCGCTGGGACAAGTTTCAACGCCGAACCAGCCCACATATTGCAACTGTACTCCCATCCCTCACTTAATGAGGCGTATGGCTGGATAAGGTGAACTAAGCACATTGGAAACATTCCATCTTTGCCCAAAAAAAATTGAAAATATGAAAGTAGTCTGCTCTGGCTGTCGGGTAAGTGCCTGTGGGCTTGTTAGTGGGAGAGTGAAGCCTCTAAACCCTGGAGTGAAGCATTTAACCTGAGTGAACCTGAAAACAATTTTCGACGGCGCAAAAATGGATAGGCCGTAAAACTGAGAGGCCGTGTCAGTTGTTTCAGGACAAAAGCATCTGTTAAACCGAGAACCTTCAGATTTATTATGAATATTACATTTCATACTTTGTGTTTATGTCTAACCATCTGTGCGTCATAAAGTCTGGCGGTGGTTCAGGGCTCACTGGAGACTGGTTCAGACGATGTCAAGGCCCTGTACTGAGTGCACCTTGGCTAGGGAAGGCAACATAGGCCTCAACAAGGCCAGCTCGACAGGAAAATCAACACGTGGAACACAATTACGCCTTTAGAAGAAAATTGACCAACCGGTAATCAACACTGTAATATTCAACAAAATGATTTGTGTTGTTACGTCTCCTTTCTACTTGAGCATTGTTTGCAGCTTCCCTACAGCAGAAATAGTACCATTTAAATACAAAGCTGATTTGTTGATTCAGCAAAAAGAATCACACACATGGAATCATGCACGGTTGTTCTGGATCCCTCACCCTTCCTTCCAACAAATGATGGATCTGAATTGAGCAGGGTTTTGTGGTTGAGGAGATACGGTACAGTGAGGGTATTGTGTTACAGACAGCTTCAGTGATGGATGCCATGGGTGACGTTTTTCGAAAAATGCTCAACACAATTCTCACAACACTGAAGGAAACAAATGCTGTGCCCCACAGTAGAGAGACAGAGAGAGACAGAGAGAACGGCTACACTTTCAGAATGGCTCAAATGATACCCGTACACGGAATTCATTGAGGTCTACAAAATGCGGATGGGTCTCAACACGAGAACCCCAGTCTCTTCAGATAACCAACACATTTTTGAAAGACACCGATATCTCGTACGAATCATCCTCCCCGTCTCAAACGACTGGGCACAGCGTTTGCTGGGTGATGTCATGAGTGTGCTCCAAGGAAAGCTAGAAGGTTGTACAGTTAACTCCCAGGGTGTAATTCTAAACCATACAACCTACTACCTCAACCCGGATGCACACGTTTTCACTAGGCCTCCTCTTCTTTGTTTACGGTCCACGGGCGCGCTCTCCTGGGCTTTTGTCCGACGCATTTTCCTTTTGGCAGGGGATTCCGTCAAATTAAAAAAAGGCTGGGTGTCGCGCAAAGTGTTATCGTTTGCGACTCATTACAAACATTCGTTAGGTTCGACTGGTCAAAACGCAGCGCGCTTCCGGCAGTCGAGGATGACAGCACAACTTGCCACAGGACAACAGGTGCACATCACTACGACATGACTGAATATCTGACCCATTCATCTGACCGTGGCTAAGGGAGGGAATGTGAAACGTTGGAATGTAGTAAATAAAATCCAAATGAAACACTTTCGTTGTTCACACCACAATGACAGAGACCCTCAGAGGCGAGCTTGTGCGGTCAGATTTGCCACAAGATCGGATCTACGGGTTTGTGCCACGTGGTAAGCTTCAAAGTATTAAAGTAACTCGATATGATAAAGGATTCGTGAATGCTGTGTTTTGTGTTTGCAGTAGGACGTGAGGTGAGGGCTATTAAGAACCAGATACAGCTACATTAAGTATGAGACCATGTCCATGAGTGGAAGATGTGCAGATGAAACAATACAACAGGCCAAACTATAAAGTGCTGGACTGCAGAGTGTGGGTCAACTCAGTTTGTCTCTAAATTCTTTCTTCATTCAAAGGAAAATTAAAGGAAAATTATGAATTGATAGTTGTAGTTTGTAGGTAAACAGTCTCAAAACAGCATGCAATACAGTGATAAAGTACATCACAAATATGTTTGCTTTTGAACGGAACTCACTTTTTATTGATTTATTGAGTTTAAATCGAATCGAGACCGATACGGATGGGTCGATCGTCCATCAAGATAATCCCAACTCTGCTTTCTCAGAAGACTACAGAGAGAGAGAGAGAGCGCCATGAGGATATTACAAGCAAACCCATTGATTTCGTCTGGCCCAAAAACATGACCAAACAAGTCACATGTCAGGAGGGCCAACAGCACAGTGCCTTCTGCAAACAAGTGTAACAACTTTCGAAAGCTCCACAGGAAACGCAAGTGCAAAATATGAATGGTGTTTTTTGGTGAATGGTGATGACTTACTTGGTTGATTGTGTTTCTCTCAGGTGATTGATTTGTCCATGGTAATTTTCTTGCTTTCATCTCCTCTGGAAAGAAAAAAGGAAGAAAAAACTAGATTTATGGCTTGAACAAAAACCAGCAGTTAGACATCCTTCGACATTCTTTTTAAGTTCCAGATGAGGAACGATTCATTATGAGCAATAAATCAATGGCAACAGTGAAAGCTGAAGCACTTATCAAAATGGAACATGATGAAGCATGATGAATTCAATCAAACGAATTAGACAGAAATGGCTCAACATTTCATCAGTGTTTGTACAAGGACTTCTTTTGGAAAGTTGTTGTATTCAGCCACACTGGAAACTCACAAATACGAAACAGGCAGGAGGAAAGTGACTCGGTTCAGAATCACCAAAACGCTTCAGGTTATTTCCAAAAATTACATTTGCATGGAAGTCCATAATTCAGGGAATATAATAATGTGGAGGAGAGGTCTGTGTCCCAGTCTAGACCCCAGACGAGGCTAGCCAATCCTCCCTATGCCATCGGCTCTGAGGTTGTGGCAAAGCTTAGCCCAACTTAGCCCAGGCAGTAACAATCTAAAAGCCCATGGCAAGGAGCTGAATACATCTGCTGGATGGACAAGGGTTGCCAGAGTAATGGAGCGTGCCACGGTCAGCTACCAGTAACCGTGCCAACAACAGAGTTTCCCAAACAGCGGAAAATTCCCGCGGCCGCAGTGCGACAAAGCCAGGTAAAGAGTAATGGGACAGTGCCTGTGTCAATGCCACTTACCCAGGCTACTATCATGTTGGATTTATCATCTATTTGCTCTGGCTTTTTCCTCTGAAGCCCATTTTTTCTACCCGGCAACAAGCCGCCGGATTGAATGCGAATTAAAAAGCAATGCGACATGGGCGCCAGGCTAAACAAGCACTCCAAATAAAACGAAAAGGTTTGAGTTGTATTTCGCAGCTCAGTTCCGTGGCAAGTCGGGTTAAATTCAGCACCGCGCTGTCCGCCATTTTCTAAGCCAACACAAGAATGAAAGAAGAAAAAAAAGAAAAAATGAATAAAAACCTTTTGCCAGCATCGCATTCCAACTTTCCCCCTTCTGCTCCCTCTCTTTCTCTCCCTTCTGGCACCATTACAAAACCTTGGCTGGAAGGTCACATGGTTTCCTACCAGAGAGCTTGGGCATTCTCATAAAGCATTCTGCTGACATTGTGAAGACATCTTTTGTCTAAATCAAAACCTTAGCCCAGCCTGCCCCGAAAATTCGGCACCTTCAAGGGGGGGGCGGGGGGGGAGTCAGTGCAAAGGGGTGGCGTTAGGAGTCACGGCAACCCCTACCTGGCAGGCTGCCCATCATCTCGAGGTGGGGAGCAGGGGAGGCTAATGTGGTGTCGAGCAGGAATGCTCGGAGCCTTCCAAAGTCAATTTGATGTTCATGTTGGCCGCTTCAAATTCAGCTCCTCGACCGCACTCTTTTCGACTACGTAAATGAGAAAAGGCACAACTTGTGGTGCTCTGCAACACACAACTATGTGGGCCTGCCCCCCCTCCCCCTCCTTGCACACACACACACACGCAAACGTAAACGCAACTAGAAATAGCCCCCAAACGACAACTTTTCCCGTAATCGAAACACTATTTCTAGAGTGCAAGATGACAGAACTCACGTATTAGACTGAGAAAGGGTCGACAGCTGTGTTGGCACAGTGGACTCTAAGCAGGTCTTACATAGTGGCCTATGTAAAAGCACCAGCACACTAACATGGCAGCCATGAAAACAGGCTGTCCAATTAGCTCAGACCGTTTAGGAGCATGTTTCAAATAGATTGCCTTTTACCAATTTTGCAAGGGTACAGCAGACTGATCATAACGATAATTTGGTCACAGAAAGGCAGCTTGGCCTGAAAATACACAAAGCTGAGATACAAATGGCAGTATCGAAATGAGACCGATACCAGATATCAATAACATGGCAGTGTCAGGTTCTATCAAACTGATTGCGGTTCAAACTGGGCAGGGATACTTGTGGAATTAACTGCTATGGATTGCAGATATCCCACAAGATCGGATAGTTTGCTGTTCTATGGTTTCCTGATGGGTGTCCCATGAATACACATCATGGAGAAAGCTACTCTTACTATTGTAGTTTATTGGATCCTTACAGTAGGAGCCAGAACGAGTCAGTCGGTTCATGGCAATAACTTAAGCATATGACATGTACCTCTGGCTCTAACAGAGCGAGGCATTCACCAGGGAGGAGATCTAATGTATGCCACAAAACCCTCTTTTACATGTGTTTCCCCCCACATAATTTAGCCTTAAATCTAAACTGCTGAACATGTGCCGTGCTTGCTCACCTCCTGTGATGATTACAACACTGTCTGTCAGTGTCTGGCATGCCAGACAAGGGCTTGTCTCCTCCACTTTACAAATTCATATTTATACATCTTTGTGTCGGTATTTCAGCAACACGATAAGAAATGTTGCCATTTACAAAGTTGGACACGCTAAGGGCCAGAGAGTATACTAGTATATGGCCACATAATAGGTCTGCGTGGTAACCATAAGTCATTCATGCGTCATCCATTGTCCAGCCAGTGGGCCTCATCTTTTATCACGGCCAGTGGGGTGACCGGTCGAGTGTCCAGAGCCGATTTTTTATAGGCAGAGTAATAGGAGTCTCGGACAAAGGGGCTGAACAGGATTTTGAGACTCATCTGGTTCCACATCCATTAAACAGACTCAGCTGAAACAGATCCAAAACAGCCCATCACCACCTCCCTTTCCTGCACCCCCCCACTGAGGGGAGGGAGGGGGTCATTTCATATCCTGAGAGGCAGGAGACCAGGGTCAGAGTTCAAATAAGACCGGGGTGTGTGTGTGTGTGGGTTTTTTTTTTGCATCCCCTGCGATGGAATATACCATCACAAACCAGACAGGGGTGAAAAATCAGACACACCTCCTCCCAGTAATGTGAAAAATGAAGATTTAGTTGACTCGAGAGACAGCAAGTGAAAAACGCTTACTTCAAAAGAGAATTGGACATGAATTTATTGATAAAATTGCAAAAGTACCCCTTTGCATTATGGAACGCTGGTTACCACAAAACCGAGGACGACAATTCTGATGAAATCTGGTGAGCTAGCCCATAAAAGGCAGCCTTTCTGTCTGAAGACTAATATACTGTGCTGCTGCATGAACATACACACATGCAATTTCACCACATTTCTGAGGCATGTCATTTGCCGCCAGAGTAAAATGTCAAACATTATTTTTACATGGCTTGTTAATCTTCACCACAAGCCTGATCTACAGGCAGCCTAAGCTCTGGGGGAAGATAATATCCGCAGTTTTATTCTCTAAAGGCTCACCAGAGAGACACACAGTTATTTTTGTCTCAAAGCCAGCGAGTCCGCCCTTATCACCACTAATTTAATGTTGCCTCAAGCCATGACACAAAAACAGACAACAGGTTAATCCAGACTATAATCAGAGAGGCCAAACCTCGGGAGGGAACTGTACAGGTCCATGTCTGTTTATTCACGGGGAACGTACAGCATGTTTCTGACAATAGGTCAACTCTGTGCTACCTCTCCTAAAAATGCAGGGGGGGGGGGTATCGTTCGTTAAACTAGAACTATGTTTTTTAAATCAAAGATTCTATGACCGAGGAAGCCTTCATAGTTTCTTTTGGAGTCTTGAGAGAAAGAAAAAAAAAACTCTCCTGAAAAACAAAGTAGCATACAGTGAGAAAGGGGTGAGAGGGTTTGAGGTTGTGCACACAAGCTTCACTGGTTTTCCCCTATTGAGAGGCCTGGCCTTGCCTTGGTCTGGCCCCACTCCTTAAATGCTAACAGAGGTTTGCCAGGCAGGGAGCCAGGACTATGACTTTCCCTGACCTGCCTGTCAGTCGATCCTGCTGCCTAGCGCCAGACTAAACACTGACACTTTTAGCGAGGCTCATTGGCTGCAGCTGGCCACACTGGGGCCAATCAGCAGAGAGGAAGGGAGGGCTGGGAGATGAGGACCAGGGTTCTGAGTGGTGGGGAGAGTGAGAGGCTGTGTGGAGATAAGGGACAAAAAAATAAAAATAAAGATTTTCAACCAACCAGGTACGACTGACTTGAAACAAGGAGCGATTTCAAAAGAAACCCTGTACAATGCTAAATCTTGATTTTTTTCTGTGGTCTTGACAAAAGATGTTTCCCAATCACTCCATTGTCTGTTTGCTTCACAAGGAAACCAATAACATAGAAAAGGTTGTCTCACGGTGATTTGGTAAAGAGAAGCCAGCAGTTGACCCTGGAGGAAGATTGGGCACAGATAATCCCTATAACTTGAACCCACCTAAAACAAAACTGCTTCTTAAGGGGAGGGGTCTTGGCGTTAATTAAGATAAGATGAACAGTAGTGGCATTGAGTTAAAGTCATTATGCCAAGGATAAATAGGGATGCCTTTGCAAAGGAAGCAATGGGGGGAGCAGAACAATAACAAACTGAAAGGACATCAGTATGTGAATGGTGGCGAATTGATTACCTGGTTGGAACAGCGTTCCAGATAGGGCCCGTTATCAGACCTTGTGCTTTTAGCATCACTATAAAGGATCAATATCTAATGAATTTCAAACGTCTGAATTTGGGAAGCATAAATGCATCTTACACATGAGTGCATACATTCTCAATGTGGATCAATGAATATGGCATTACACAGTGCTGGATAAATGCATCGTCTTAATTGACCTGAGCGTTTTTTTATTTTTGTATTAATTCAAAAGACAATTTAAATGGATTGGATTTCTATGGCACCTTTTGTCCGGGATCTCTTATGACTCGGCTTTTAATTACCACTGCTGGTTCATATCAGGCTGCCCAGGAATGACAACAAAAGCAGTGCAGAAATGCTAATTTTGGACATTCGATAAGCATTGATAGGCTTGATACAATTGCTATTATGCAGAGATGGAAGGCTGAGATCACAACGACATCCCACTAGGAGTGGCATGTGCCAAGCTAAGTTCTGCCTGTTACTGTTGAGGAATGGGTGTCCACAAGACGCAATAACTACAGAACCACAAGATAAACCATGTAGAAACTTGTTTCTTTAACCTTCTCAAGGAAGAAACGGAATGGATACGGTATATTTGACGTTTGCCAATAACCTGCAAAAAAATAAAAAACGACCATCGACCTAAATTGTTTCAACCCTGGGACAGTCTACAGTCTATCACTCGCGAGGAAAAGTTGTTCATAAATATGTCAGAACCACAAACCCCACTATAATTTAAACCACAAGATGTTTTCCATAGTTACTCTGCAGACGGTGTACAGGGCAGGCTATCATATAGAGTGATACATTTCTCATTTGGCAGGCAGAGGAGGTAGTTTTCATAATGATACCTTTTCTCTGCACATCCTTACCAAACGCTGTCCCACAGATAATCCCCTGCCCAGCCTCTCATTATCAAAGCAATGGACTGACAATGGAGGAAGAGACACAGGACATTACTCAAATTAGTGTAAGCCTTTGGAAAAATATATTGCCTGCTTTAAGACTGCAATTAGCCTCTTTGCGAAGCAGTCAGACACAATTAGCAAGAACAAGTCAATAAGGTAGAACTCATAATACATGGGATATGTATTCGTAGTTGAATTGTTTTTAAATGACTACTTGCGCTTAAGGTATCTTCCCTCCTGGCACCGAGCAGGATTGTGTGAGTCTTAACAGCTCCTGCAGTAGCTAATAGAGCAGGTGACATGCAGGTGAATCAGCGGTATTGCCTCACAATGAGGGGGAAGACCATTAGACTGTAATTGGCTTTCTTTGCACCGTCTGAAAAGGTACGGTAGGCATGAACTGAATGCTTAAGATGGTCACTGCATAATTTTGCCACAGTTTTTGCTGTCAGAGACATTTGTATAGTGTAGCTTGAATACATTTTGGAATACTTAAACCAGGTCTTGTTTTCACAATACATTTAAGGACTGGGTCATGACATGATAATTATCTGCTCTTTGCCCAAGTATAGTTACATGGGAATTCTAGAGCATTAAATAGCTATTTTTTCTCCTTTTGGAACTGTTTAACTTCCAGCAACAAATGTTGCTATTTTTATTTTCTCCCATTTCTGAAACTAAATCGTTGGGGATATCTCAACAGTTCTGTCACACTATTAACTGCACCTGGTATTTTGTTACTGTAGTATGAATTACTGCAGAAACATTATTTTGTCAGGTACGATACTCCCTGCTTGACTCTACATTTACAGCTAATTAATGTTCACGAGAAGCATGGCATATTTTCAGGATAAAAATATATATATTTACGATGAACACATTTTCTTGACCTTGTTCAACATGAGAAGTCTACTGTGCTTCCTCACTATTAGTATGTGGCTTTGAATACAAGCATCAGCTAAATTCATAATATGCAAGAACAAAAAAAGTGACATAAAGCCATCTTGAAATACACAACCAATACTCCCCAAAAAGGATCCTAGTAAATATGACTTGGATGCAGTGATATTTCATCTGTGCACGTTGGCAGAATGGAAGTAGCATTTCCACGTATCTAAACTGTAGCGACAAAAATATATTTAGGAAAATACGAAGACATTTGTCCCAGAGGTTGGACTGAGCTGAACGTGCCCTACCACTGTGAGGTCCACGTGCAAGATTAATTTCAGGTTTTGTCAACACGTTGCAAATGTTTAATATTCGAACGCAGCTGGGGCGAATCATAGCCGAGAGTTGGCCCGAAGTTCATGTTCATCCAATTGGAATTAAAACATTTGTCTTCCAATAGCATCTCTGTGGCCAGCCTGAACAAAAGACTGTGAAACTCTAGCATAGCCTGGAGGAAGGCTCAGCCAGAGTACGAGGGGAAGGGGGCAGGGGGGCTGCGGTGGGGGAGGAGGAGGAGGAGAGGATGGGGTTGCAGTCAGAGATGTGTTCCTGCTTAAACATGTGACTGCTCACTAAAAAGCCCATGTAGCTGCTCCGGAGCGCGCTGCGTGTCAGTCATCCATGATCCCAGGCAGAGCAAACAGGAAGGGACAGAGCGGTGGATTAGACGGCAGCCTGGTGTTTCCACTGGGGGGCCTCCCCTGCTGTGCTACATGTTCCCCGCTCCCTTTGTCTGACGTTAACCCGTTAAATCCCACGGAAGAGAGGCCATTCAGACCCAGTGTCACTCGCCCCGGGGGGGCATTTTCTGTGGAACAATGATCTTAAAGGGGTTACATAGCATTGCCACTGATTCTACCACCCCCCCCCCCCCCCCCCCCACACACACACACACACCACCACCACCCCTTTGTTTGTTTCCTGGGAGGTTTGTATATTTAATTATGATCATGCGTCATCTCAAGTTATGGCGGACACGTTGAAACGACGCTCTGCTTCGACAATCCCTTTCTGACCTTCTAACAAGACTTCCATCGCCAAATCGTTATTAGCAGGCACAAAGCATTCACTACCGCTGATTGGGATGTACAGGTACACAGGGATAACATTTGGACCACAATCTAGAGTGTTGTGTGACTGTTCATCAAGGTATGCCCAAGTGCGTGGCTATGTTTGACAGATAAAACACATACACTGTGGTGTTGATACATTGTGAGACAGTGATGCACATCGAGAGAAAAGTGTAATTACTGCAGTAACCCTCTCTATGATTAATGATGTGGAGCTTTGAAACCAGTACTTTGGGCCAATAGCAAATTAGCATGTTAAAAATAGCAGCTGATGTGAACAGGTCTGGTAGACCAGAGCCCTCGAATGTGTTTCAGTGTGTATTTATGTAGAGTTTAGGGACACACATGGTTAACCAGGTCTAATAACCCAATTAGTGTTCTCCTCTCATCCATGTACACAGTCCAGCACTGTGTAGAGTATGTATGGGGGCCTGTGTGTCCATACTAAGCATTGTAGGTTTCTACTGTAAATGAGGTGTTGGTTTTAACAGTAGTATGACACAGAGGCCAATAAATCTAAAAAACACAAAAAACACTACCAAACAGCATTGTTTTTTACCATTAAATGTTACTACTTAACAAAAAATATATAATATTAACTTACGACAAATGCCTTTGTAAAACACCGTCTGAACTGAAAGAATATTTGAAGTTGATGTTAGTCATTCTTTTTAGGGCAATTTAAGATACTAAGAGACAAGAGCGATATAATTTCCTTGTTTACAGAACATGAGCAAATCATCCAGTTATTAAATGTTGTGTCTTTACCAAGTAAGGTATGGAACAATTTAACTGAAATATGATAGACTCTATAGTCATGCCCTGGCTAAATCTACAATAGTGATTTGATTAATGTGCCTAGCAAGATGTAATCCTTGCATTTAGGGATAATAACATAATAGCATAAATTAAGGATGACAACCATAACGTGGAACAACAATATAAAGAAAATAATTTGACATGTTTCTAGGCTACACAAATTATTGCTGTGGATTCCTGAAATTCAGTTGACATTACACTATAAAACACACACACACACACACACACACACACACACACACACACACACACACACACACACACACACACACACACACACACACACACAGTGTACTGCGAAAATGTATTTCATCCTATAATCATTGTTCCGGTTTCCCCCCAGGTGATTTCATGATTAGAAAAGCAGCCTTGGCTGGGTCTGTGCTTCTAGATATGTCTGTGGTGCTCTCAGCAGAACTCTTAGAAGGTCTCTTGGACATCCGAAAATTAAGTCAAGTTCACATTGCAAGTCAAACACTGTTGGCATTACTGCACTGCAGTATGCATAACCATTTTTTTTTTGATCACCACAATCTGCCTGCCCCCACCCACACCCCACTCAGATGAAGTGCACTTGACTCCGACCCAATGGCACTCCTTAACCACCATCAAACAAAATGCCTTTCAGTGACAACAGTATTGGTCTGTTTTTTTTCTGTTTTTTTTCTGTGAGGACCAGGAACTTAAAATAGAAATGAGGCAGGGGTCTCTATGCTCCATCAACATCTGGGGGTAACACACAGTAAAAGCTACTCAAGATTGATGACAGGACATTACAGGGCCTAAATATACACTTTATCAGTCAAAATAGACAGAAGAATCTTCCTCTGAACACATAGCGTTATACTATATATTTTATTTTGCAATTTATTTTTACCTAAATATATTTGAGAATTCTTTACGACAAGTTTTGATCTTATTACTTTTCTATACAGTCTGTACATCCATTTTCTCCCCCTTAAATGCCTTTATGTAGACTTGTATATTATACACTCCTACAAACGTAACCTAATGTTCCAGCACTTATCTTCAATCACAAGTGAATCTTTGCTTTGTTCAAATACTGATTAAATGTTCCATTAAATGCAATGCATGTGGCTTCTTTCAATCACTAGGAATTGGATGTGTGTGTGTGTGTGTGAATCAGTTCAAAGCCTAACAAGCAGCTTCGAGTCTTTTTTAATAACACTAAATCAAAGAGCACACATGGCCGTCCTTCTGAGAGCCCGAGATAATTAAAAGCCCAGAAGAAGATGGTCAAACAGTGTCAACGGGCCGTGCAAACCACAGATCAACCGCCTCCGTTTCCGAAACGAGGACGATAATAGAGAACAGAGATGATGCTCAAAAGGGGAAAAGGCCAGGACACTGCAGTCACCACGCCAAGCTAACGACAAAAAAAACAGATTTGTTTCGTCTCTTTCTCCCCCGTCTCACGTGAGATAGTTTCATCTCGAAATAAAAGATTCTGACCCGTAAATACATCTTGAGTCTCCGAATCCAGCCTCCACGGGCACAAAATCACTGCGTAGAAAAGGAGTGCTCGCGCAGAGCGTGGACCCCCCCCCCCCTCGACTCCCTTTCTCGCCGCGCTAACGTTAGTGTTCGTTTCTCTTATTGGTATTTAATCCGGTCGCAGCTCCCTGAGCAGGTGAAGTCAGCCAAAGACTTTCCCACGGTCCCTGGGAGCAAATCCTCCGCCCCGAGCCCTTCCTCGGGGGCGGCCATCTGTCCGCTCTGTTTGGAGTGTGTTAGGGGGGCGAGCATCAGCTGCTGCGGCCAAATTCAACGTTCCGACGCTCCCCCTGCCTCCTACTTCTCTCCTCCGTAGAGAACGACAACAAAACAAGCTCGCCACACACAGCAACGGGTTCAAACGCAAAACAAACAAACAAACAAACGTGAATTGGGAATTTGAACGTGGTTTTTCACAAATACCCCCCCCAAAAAATGACCCTGTCTATGATTTGATTGTAACAGACTATAAAAATACGACTATACCTTTGGGACTTTTTTTGTACTCTTTACAACATTGTAATGTTGACAGTGTTCCAAAAATATATATTTTATAGGAATAGTTTAAGATGAATGAAAAAATGGAGAGCTACGCAGGAAAATAAAAAGATTAGGCAACAAATGTGCACAGAAAGATCCGCACAGCGTTATTTGTTTAGATTATACACCCATTCTATTTATTTAACAACTCTTGGCCAAACGTAAATGTTGATGTCTGGGGCGAATTCTCATTAAGAATACCTCCTCACCTTCCAACAAAAGAGTTCACCACATAAACCTTGACCTTTGCTCTTTCAGAGTATAAATCATCTACGCTAGCGACTTCCACAGAACAATACAACTCATGGACAAAAGCTGCTTTAACCGAGACCCCCCCCCCCCCAAAAAAAAAAAACACACAAAAAAGATAGAAAGATGAAAAATAACGTCTCACCTCACGCCCCAAAAAATATCTTACTTTGAATCTTGAACACGGCGATCATGTGACGTACTTCTTTCCTTCCTGCCGCCCCCATCCCCAAAGCATCCCCCTCTCTCTCTCTCTCTCTCTCTTTCCTCCTCCCCACCTCAAACTGCCATGTGCTATCATTTTATTTCCCACTCAAAGAGCGACTCGCTGTGGATCTGCTCCTTTGCACCGGCCCGCCCGCAATTTTAAAATGCGTGACACTGCCTCAGAGGGAGCATGAGAACCAAGTTTCCTCAATAGCAGGGTCCCCCATACCCGGCCCGTAACCATGGAAGCAGATGCCTGCCCTCCCCGGCCCTCCTTACCTCCTGGAAGCCGTGGGCTGTGAGCTGCTCCGTCAGTGAAAAGAGGGCACGCCTGTCTTTCTCCTCGCTCTGACCGAACTTGCCCCGCTCCTCAAAAGGAGCCATTGAACAGGTCACTGGTCTAGACTTGTTTGCACGGTCCAGGGAGCAGCCTTGATGTAACCCTTGCTCTCCTCTCTCTTTCTCTCTCTCTCTCTCCTCCGCCTGCCACGCCGGCCGTCCAGCGACTGCAGACTGTGGAGGGGTGGCGGAGGGGGGGGGGGGGGGTTGGGGGGGACATCGGAGACGTGGATTTGAAAAGGAGCCCCCCGTCCGATTTTGCCATTGTGCCTTTTCATTCATCGATCGAATGAATATCGAACCTTCTGTCCGTGCATGTGTGAAACGGATAGCTTAGCAAGCGTTTTCTTGTTTCTACCTCAGGTCTGTGTTGTGCGCCAGACCTGGGATTCTTTTTTCGCTCTCACTTGTAAGACCGTCGTTTTCCTTTCCGTGTGTTTTTCATACTGTTCCGAACCCCCCGAAAATCATGTATTTTAGTTTAAAAACGGATTTATAAAGTTGAACTTTGATTACAAGTCCCTGAATCATCGTTTCATACTGCCCATATTGCATTGTGAATGCAATCAATGTTTCATAGAACTAAGAGTTTCATAATGTAATAGTGTAATCTAAGAAAAGCACTTAAAACTACGCAAACCAACAAATCAATCATTTGTCCTAATTTATTTAGGAGGTTTTTTAATTTTAGAGAAGAAACACGGCAGGAAACCTTATACCCAGTCTTAATTTTGTTATAGTCCACATAATGTGATACTATATAGTATTGCATAAAACTATTGTCCACAATTTGAATTCCAAATGAATGAACATTAGCTGTTGAGAATGAACCAATGTAAACATTTTATCTCAAGGACTCTCTATTCTTAAGTCAGAATAGGCCATCTGAAAGCAATAAAGCTTTTAATAAAGCGAAAATGATAGCTGTCATTACAGTTTGTGTCTTCAGGTAGTCTCATGTCCTGCTGTGAGATCATGTTTACCGTGAGTATGGGTTTTTAATAGAAAGGGGGGGGGCGCAGGGGGTAGACTTGCGTGTGTGTGTGTGTGTGAGAGAGAGACAGAGCAGCTCTGAGTATCACATATTGTGTAGAAAAACTAGCCTAGGTTAGGGGGTGAATGTCAATATTTTACCATTGAATAATTAGCACTGTCGTCCATTTAAAACAAAAGAACCCCTCCTTTTGTCTAATTCAAATCAAATGGCATTTATTATTTATGTCTTTTTTTAAAAAAATTATTACAAATATTTTAGAAATTAAATATAGCAAATATCAGAAAATGCCAACACTTTATTGGTTTAATCGTTTACAGACATGTAAACTTTTGATTTTGAGAATCACCTGAATTACATTTGCATCTGAATTGATCATATTTGAAAGCAAAGTACTAGTTCACTTTCGTTGGATGAAATATGCAAGCTGTTAAATAAGTTAAATAGACGAACATTTCGAAATAAATGTATAGGTTCACTTGTAGACAAGTCAAAATGTAGGGTCCAAAAATCAGTACTCCACGAAACATGTTGCTATGGAAGGGTTTGTGAAGGAGGGGGGGGGGGCGGGTTGGGACAAAACAGGGCAGAAAATTAGCAAATTCAAAGACAGAGGAAAGAGAGACCAAAGGAACCAGTGGAGTGAGAAAACAAAAGGCATTGTGGCCCCAGGATCCTCAAAACAATCCCGGCTGCCTCCACAATAATCCCCGGCCTGCTAGTGGCTGGGCCACAGCCACCACACACCCAACACGGCACAAGCAAACAGAGGGATCTGAGGTCGGTGCCACCTAGATGTGGCTGGAACACATATAGAAGATAGGGACCACAGGCATCGGATGAATCCTGCTGGGAACCAGGATATAAACCTTTCTTTATAACCACTGGGATTTATATTGGGACCCATCTAATAAGCTAAATGTTGACACACGTTTTCTGGAGAAAATAAATATTGAATAATCATTTTTATGTGCATTAATAGTTGAAATATTTAGATAGTTAGGATAGCACGTGTCCTTGTCGTTTTAAAGTATGAGAATAAAACGAAAACATCTTAAAAAACAAGAGTATCCGTATATCGCCTGTAATAACTTGCCGATTTAAAATTGCACACGCAATTCATTAATTCAAGGGAGTGAGAATTTAGGCAAATTAGAAATATAGAAATAGAAATATGTGATTGAAGGAAAATGTAATGAAATCACATTGAGTTTATTTGCCATTTGTAAGGCACAGGTCTCTCTCAAACCAGATATCTGCACCGTTTTCAAACTAGTAAACAGAAAGGCTAAACGAAGATAAAATAAAAGATCCATATGATGCTCAGATCCACCATAGATCTGGGGCTACCCGACAGGGAGGGTAGGAGTGTTACGATGGGGCCCTGAGGCTGGAAGATGGGAAAACACACACACACAGCGTCAGCGGTAGGAACGAGGGCCCAAGGAGGCTAGCGGAGCATGGAGCAATGTCCCACATAGACAGGCCAAACCAGACACGAAAATGACCAATCTCCTTTTCTCCTTTCTATATATTCATCTGTCTGCCTCTCCCAGACACTCACACACACAGACACACGTGAGATAATAATTAAGCAAAGTATTTACCAAATAACATTTAAATGACAGCTTACTTTTTTGTCTCGTGTCTAGAGATCTATTTTACACCAGTTAATAAAGGGATGTTATTGAAATGTTTATGGGTGGGTCATTATCATGGAACATAGCCTACAAAATTCAATACAAAGGGCTCCTGAAAAAATAAATGCTATTCATTTACAAAGTATTAAAAAAAGTTGGACAAAAAAATATGGCCTACATTCACTTTGATTTCCAGAGAATTACAAACAAGTGCAGTGAGGAATCGCATATGCCATTTTAATGGAATCAATTCACTTCAACAGCTACTCAACTTAACCTTGACCACTTGAGGAAAAGCAGAAGAGAACCAAGCGAGCGTTCAGCTCTGGGCGAGCAAGTCTGCCTTGATACTGCCCATACTCTGGGCCATCCATCACATTTGGGTCTTAATTGAATGACAGCAGAACAAAAATCGATTAAAAAGGTAACAGGAGACGGATTTGGATTTCCTCACACAAGTCACTGTCTGGGCCTCTTTCATCTACCTCCCTCCCACCCATCCACCCATCCACCCACCCCTCTCCTCATCACAGGCCGCATCTTCGTGGGCCGGCCCCCGTGACCTGAAAGCAAACAAGCCGTCCCATCATCGCCACAGTCCTGCCTGGAGACTGCCTGGGTATTAGCAGGCTCCTGCGGCAGATACAACAGCATCTCTTCATTTACATTTAGTCATTTAGCAGACGGTCTTATCCAGAGCGACTTACAGTAAGTACAAGGACATTCCCCCGAGGCAAGTAGGGTGAAGTTTCTTGCCCAAGGACACAACGTCATTGGCACGGCCGGGAATCGAACCAACAACCTACTGTTTAATAGCCCGACTCCCTAACCGCTCAGCCATCTGACTCCCTGGAGCCAGATGGCTCCCCAGAGGAGGGGTTCGCCCCAGGACCCTGGCAGTAAGACACCCCCATCAACCCACAGAGAATGCGGGGAGATGACAGAGAAGTTATGATGGCGGCATTCAGGCGGACAGCTTCCTCCCTACGCTTTCTCTATTCTTGTGGAGCTTTCTGGCTGCCGATTGGACAGGCAGCTTCCAACGTGACTCCTGGGGGGAGGGGAGGGGGGGGGGTCACATGTGACATGGCTGTATAACTGATCCATGTGGTTTGGCTGGGGAGGGGACACACAATCTGCCTGCCTAATATTACCCCTTTAATACACACACACACTCCACACACACACACGCTGCTACTGCTGTCAACCCCTTTGCCCCCTCTCTCCGACACCCACCGAGGCTAGTGGCCCCCTCATTCAGATCAAGCCCACAGGTGCCAGCACAGACCACAGAGAACATCCTAATCTCGGCAGCTTCTGCAGAAAGGCTCTTCATGCGTCAGACAACACAATCCATCTGCAATGGCTCTGCCTCAACACAAATATTCTTTTCTTTCTTTCTTTTTTTTTTTTTCTTTTTTTACAGCTAATGTGGTTATTTTTGGATACCAAGAAACATTCAAGCAGAAATTGTTCTTTTCTTTTGTTGAAAAAAAGGTAATTCACTGGTTGTGCTTGTTTGATAACATTGTTATTTGAGAGTTATTTGAGTTAATAAAGCTGTGTTGTGGTAGTGCGAGCCGTTTATAATTATACAGGCATTAGTCAGCAGCTAGGCCATTTTATAAAATCGAGGTCATTTAAGGTTCAAAATAGACACTAGATGAAAACAGTCCCTGCTACAATCCCTAACCCTTTATAGTCCACGTGTTCAAAGGCCAGCTCGTCTGCATCAACACAAGGTGAGAGTCCTAACACACAGCCTGGCTCTGTCACCAAACACTAACATTAGCTTAAGAAGGTGCTTTGGCTGTGATTTGGAACAAAAAGAACCCCTCCGCATGCACACCACTCAAAGGGGCCTTTTAATTAGGTGTAAAGCAACAAATCCTGCCTATTCACTGGTCGGACACTTGTGGTGGTGGAGTGGAGGGTATCGCCAGGGAGAGAGAGAGAGACGATCATCATAATGCTGAAGGAGTCCCCCCCCCTTCACAAAGACACACTCCTGACTCACGGATGCCTGTGTGTTAACAAGCTCACCGTCTGCCTCTCCTATTCATTGTATTTTAAATGATGGCTAATGGACAAACAAAACAACAGGACACACAGAGTCCCTCCTGGAGAGAGCTGCTCTTTTAATGACGCCTACCCTGGTGGCGTCCCCCTTAATGGGCTGGGACACAGTCTTGAACTTGTCACAAGGTGATGTCACACATTATATGATAAATAAATAAATAAAAAGAGTGAAAATAAGAAAATGCTATATCAAATGATCGCTCAACAGTGTGGTGAATTACCAGCAAATTAACCAAATTTGTAATACTTTTGTTAACGTTAAATGTTCGTTTGAACTCACCACTCAAAAATGGGTGATACAATTTGAAAATTGTTTTGGGAAAGCTTGCTGCATTTGAAGATGGCAAAATGTGAAAAATAATATTGTCTACCATTTTTTGTCTAGCCACATTTAGTTTATCCAATCTGTACATAATTTGTCAATTTCTGTAAACATTTGTATAAAATACTGAATTAAATTGTCGAGACCTCTCTGTGTAATTGCTTTAGATATGTTTAAATAGAAAGTATTAAAACTAATAAAATGTTCCACTTAATGAAGGTAAAAAAAACGAAATTCAATGAATGGTGGATTTAATATCTTCTCCCCTGAAAAATATTTACCATGCTAAATGCAATATTTTTGCAAACAATGACATGAAAGTGTTTAGCTAAAAAAGCATAGCTCTGTTCAAAAAAAGAGAAGTAATTTAATATATAAACAGATCAAAAATGTGACACAAAAAGATGAAAGAGATTTTAAAAAAAGGAAGCAAACCAAGTCTGCATGATACTTTAATAAAAGTAGCAACAAAAAGCTAATTCACTAGCCGATTGGGTGGTATAGTTAATCCTGTAGGACAAACCCCGAGACCAATCTTATTTGATGGAACCCCCTGCTGCTAGATCCAGCTTCAGTCTGGGGGGTCCTCAGTGTTAAGGACACATACCGAAGCACTCTACACATTTCAGGTTCTGGAACATTCTACGAATTTACTGAAAATCAGCATGGCTGTTTCTTTAGTTTTAGAACTATTTAATTGCACTACAGCACTAAAGAATTACATTTTTGTAATTGTGGTGTTTTATACTTACATTTTCATATCCCTTAATAAATTACAATTCATTTAAATCGTGTGTGAATTGTTGTCTTCTTACTTTCCTATTAATAAAATAGAAATATCATGTACTTTAAATATCATGTACTTTTAAACCATTCCTTGGAGAGAATTAAATAATTTAACCAAATACAGAAAGCTTATTTACTGAATATTACAATATAAACACAGTATACTATAACATTATACCCTACGCAGTACACATTTTAGGCAAGAGCAACCATAAAAAAAACACAACTATCCATAAATGGCTAGTAGCCTAGTATGTCAAACCTGAGGGTAATTATTGCTTAGGAAGCTCTCAGTGGAAACGTGGCTTGTGAGAAAACCAGAATGCAAATCCAAACAGTGACGGCTGAGTCGAGAAATGCATCCACTTAGTCAAGGAGGCTCAGGGTCACAGTCATCGTGACATTTGGGGTGGGCAACAGGGGGAAGAGAAAGAAAAGGTATAATGGAGAGGATCGAAAACAGGGAGGAGGAGGAGGAGAGACGCAGTCTCCCTCGACTCGCCTGAGTCCTAACATGACTGTGCGATAGAGTGTGCGAGAGAGGGTGCGAGAGCGAAAGACAAAAACAGAAGGGACAGTATTCGATGGTTCCAGAAATGTGTGCGGTACCTCGAGTTTCCTAATAAAGTGTGTTTGAGCACACTGGAGTGTGTGTGCGTTTCCAAGGTACCGGGACAAGTGTGTGTGCGCTGGTTTGCGTGTGTGTGTGTGTGTGTGTGTGTAGTGCTGCTGGAATGTGCTTGCCTTTCAGCTCTCCCCTGGTCAGGGGGGCCAAAGGCGACCAGTGTCTTAAAGCCAGCTCTGGGTTAGCTCAAACACTGGTCGCCATTCATGACCAGATCAAGTTGATGTGAGAATCTGCCCCTCCGCTGCCCTCGATTTCCATATGAATGCTTTAGAAAAACTGCGGGACCCTTGCACTAGGGAGCCGTCGCAGGGAGAGAAAACACACATTTGCTCTCCTGGGTACTACCCCACACACACACACACACACACAGTACATATACACGCACGCACGCACACACACACACACACACACACACACACACACACACACAGTACATATACACACACACACACACACACACACACTTTGCCTGACATGCCAGCCCGTACGCCTGTCTTAAACAGTAAACAAACACCAAAATAAGAGCACCCTCATGCATGCATATACGGTATTAGTAAACATACAATGCCGTCCTGCACACACACACAAACACACATGAGAGCTTGCGCGCACACACATACACACAAACACACATGAGAGCTTGCACACACACACACATACACACACACGAGAGCTTGCACACACACACACACACAAAAGGTCAACTCCATTGTCAGCACAGCAGCTTGTAAATCAAAACGCTCATGCATACACACAGACAAATGGGCTCTATGACACACAGACACAGACACAAACCCACACCCGCACACACACACAGACACAAACCCACACCCGCACACACACACACAGACAGAAACCCACACCCGCACACACGCAAATACACGTAATAAAAATTCCACGCAGCCTATATCCCAGCACCTAAGTAACAAAGCTCAGCCGAGCAAAGAGAGCGAGCCGAGCAAACAGTACCAGCGGCTCAGCGGCGACATTCGCGACACACGCCCGTACAAACCCGAAAGCCCGCGCGTGTGCGCACGCACAAAACAAATCCCCCCCCCCAAAAAAAAACGAGCCGTCAGTTAGACAGTGAGAAGGGAAGCGTAGAGCTTCGTTCGGCATACCCCGTGTCCTCTGCGTCCTCTCTCCTCTCTCTGCCTCGCAGGCCGAACGCCAGCCCTCCGCCTCGCCCCTTTCGCACGGGCATGCGTGTGCCTCACACACACGCACACACAGCCCAACACTCCCATTGTTCCTGCTCCGCGGGTCGGCCTGGGACGTACCCCAGCGGGGCCCTCCGTCGGACCCTTGAAAAAAAAAAGAAGGTGGTCCCCGACCCATCTCCTGCTCTGGGGGGGGGGGGGGGGGGAGGACTAGGAGACACTCCAGACAATATGGAGATTAGGGGTTAGAGGACTGGGAGACGAGGGGAGCCTGGTGACGCTCGCACCCGGACACACGCTCTCTCTCTCAGACACACACACACAATCATATGGAGGTGGTTTAGGAAAACACATGGCCCGAGGGACGGCGAGACGGACAGAGAGAGGGACAGAGAGAGGGACAGAGAGAGGGACAGAGAGAGGGACAGAGAGAGGGACAGACGGGGTGGAGCTGCGGCCGCCCCCCACATCTCTTGCGTGTGCGGAGGACAGGCGAGTCGACGCGATTCGTCACGCCTAAAGCCCTCGGAGCCAAGCATCTACCTCAGCCACAGAATCAGAGCGCCCTGCATCCAGAGCCCCACACACACACACATGCGCGAGTCAGTTTAGGGTCACTCGTGCTTAATTGTTTTGTTTGTCTGTTGTTTCTATTTATTGTTGCTTGCCTTATTTGATAACTTTGTACAGCACTTTGGTCGGCGTTGGCTGTTTTGAAATGGGCTTTATAAATGAACGGACGTGACTTGACACGCACACAAACCCCAGGTACCACGAAATGTTCTAATCATTGGAAATTGTTCTGGAGAAAACTTCTCGCGAAACAGCAAAGTCCTCCATCGGCGCTGTGTTGATTCGGAACCCGGCCGTTCACGGAAATTTGTTTGAGTCATCAGCGTCAGTGATTTGCCGAAAACGATGACTCTGTGCTTTTGTGATGGAGGGTCAGGTAAGCACAGCGCTGGGCCTGTGCATGGTAATCATAAACAAACAGCGGCAGGGAGAAGAAAAAAGCAAATACACAAATAGCACTGGACTCGGCGATAACATCGCTGAGTGATTTGGTTCTAAACAAACCGCACGCTCGCTAATTGCGTTCGCGTGAAACGGCGAGCGCGCTGCCTCTCTCAGAACCTGGACATGTGACATTGCTCTCTCTTATTTTTGTGTGTGTGGGGGGGGGGGGGGGGGGGGGCGTAATTATTTTGGGGTTTCCTAGGCCTCTCAGTAAAGGGGGCTTCATTCTGCATAGGCACCGGTCCCCCACATGCAGATAAGGCTGGCCTCAAATATTTGTCGCTTGGCATCGCTGCAACACAGAGCCAGTAGCCAGTTCCTGTCTCCCAAGACACAGGTGAAACTGGTCATGGTTTCATGCCATAAAGCCACCCCTTGACGCAAACACAATCTGGGGTACTAGCCGATTCAACAGAAGGTTCTTGAAAAAGGAAATAGCTGTGATTGTGTGCTGTGTCTTAGAGAAAAAAAAGTCATGAACAACAGTCGGATGTATACATGTTATTCTGCTGGTCCAAAACGTTGGTGGTTTGCGAGGAGGAGGTCCAATGTTTCCATACCGGCCACCTGGAACAGAGTCTGCTGTTTTGAAACTGTCATGATCGGAGGCGATCTGAGCCAGATTGGACGTCTTATCGGCAAGGGTGCTCGGTCTTGTGTGGATCAAAAAGCGAGGACACACGAGAGCCAAGTCTGATCCAAAAAAATCCCCGGTTCACACAAAAGGCAGAGTTTAAATCATGTCAAAACCCAATCAAAGGGAAAACAGAATCCACACCCCCCCCGCCGCCGAAAAGCAAAAAGCCTTTTGAAGTCGTGAGAAAAGAAGAAAAAAAAAAAAAAAAGGGAGGTTGTGGAGGTTTTTTGTGGCGAGTGTGAGGAAAGAGAAAGCAAAGAGACTCATTTTTATCTGTGTTTGGATAGTTCTCCCTTTTGTGCCGGGGTGCGTCCCTGCTGCCTGGATCTCAACCACAGCCCTCTCAGGCTGCAGGCCTCACTCTGCCAGCTAGACAAACACACACCGAGAGAGAGAGAGAGAGAGAGAGAGAGAGACAGAGAGAGACAGAGAGAGAGAGAGAGAGAGAGAGAGAGAGACAGAGAGAGAGAGAGAGAGAGAGACAGACAGAGAGAGAGACAGAGAGAGAGAGACAGAGAGAGAGAGAGAGAGACAGAGAGGGAATGACATCATGCCTCTGTCATTCCCAAGATACGTTCAAGGCCTGCGGTTCAACAGGTTCAAGCGCTTGCACGCAGATGAAGGCTAATGTTAACTCACTGAGGCAAGAGATCCGTCATACTGTACGCGCCCCCTCCTCCCTCCCCCCCCCCCCCTCCCTCCCTCCCTCCGCCCCCCACCACCTCTCTCCCCCTCTGGCAGACCTTGGCAGTCATTACAAGGGGATTGGGTTACTGCTTGGTCTGAGGATTCTGACCGCCCCTTAAGCCGCCCCCCTGACCCTCCCTAGACCCCCCCCCCCACCCCCCTCCCCCTCAATATCCATCTGTCTGGTGACACAGAACCTGGACGCGTCACCCCCTCATTGCCGTCCGACCAAGCGAGGCACCGTGGAGCGAAACGCAGTGTGTCTCCGTATCTATGGAGGCAGATGTTCCCCTCCTGGCTGGGCGCACTGTAAGTGAGACCAATCACAGCAGGGGTAAACAGAGACACAAATCCCCCCCCCCCTATATCTGGGGACTGAGAAGGCGACGTGGATTCCCCCTTGCGCCGCTGCCGCCACTCCTCCATTCAAACGGATTTCATTACACTCTCTGGGCGGCGCACCCTTGCGCGGGCGAACGCCGGGGGGGAAATGATGTGGGATTTGGGCCCCCTCCTGACAAACACTCTGCTGCGAAGGCTCAAGAGCACGATGGACCCCAGGACTGTTTTAAGAGCTCTCCTTAACACGGGGGGTTATTATCACTGCATAAACATATCAGAAACTATTTCATGTTCTCCGTTCCATCATAAAAAATACAAATAAATCCTTTCTTCTGGCAGGAAAATCAAATCCACCTGACTTGGACATAAAGAATGGTGGGAGAGAGGGAGAGATAAAACAGCAGTTGTCCATTTGGGCCACCATCTATTCATTGCCCCTGTTTAATTTCTTTTGGGTGCATAATCCTTTCACTTTCAATAGCAAATTTAACAGTCCCCAAGGTCCCCGAACCAGACTGGTCAATAGAAAACCAGACAACTAATTACTGCGCACACCACGCTCTCTCCCTCTCTCCTTCTCCCTCTTCCACTGTCCCTTCTCTCTCTCTCTCTGTGTCTGTCTGTCCCCTATCCCTTCCTTTCTCTCTCCTCTCTCTCTCTCTCTGTCCCCGGCAGCTGTGGGGTTCATGTACACAAGAGCAGCAGCCAAGACGTATAAGGTTTCCACTTCCCAGACCTCCGTTAAAAGCCTCTAAACCTGTCCCATAACAGCCCTTCAGTCTCACAAACATGCATAGCATTTCACACAGACTAACACAATACATACACACACAAACTAGACTGGATTTGCTTGAACATTTTGGATAATTCCTAATATCAGACTGCTAAAAAGGATTTCTGTATAGACAGAACTGAGCTTGGGTAGAGGCTGTAAAATAATATATTCAATCACAAGAGTAAAAACTGTAGTACAAACATTGATGCCATTTAGCGTTTATAGAACATAATTACCCCGCAATTAAGTGCTTGTTTTTGTGTAATAAATTCTGGAGCAGTTTGACAAGCAATTCTTAATGAACAGTGATGGCAGCTAAACTTTTTTTTTTTTTTTTTACGATGAACATGATTGTCGTGACAGACATTGGTGGTAATATCATTGGGGATAATCAAAAGGTTAGGTTTAGGTTTATTCAAATGTACATCACAAAAACATATTTTCATCTGTAGCACATACATATTTCACCCACTCGTACGTACAGTATACAAACTCATCCTAACCCTCAAAAACGCCTTAAGGCCCATAAACCGGGGCCTAATCGTGCGATAAAACATGTGGGCGACTGTTATCGGATGTTACCATGTCTGTCTGAGCTTTTTCCACGTACAGTCCTTCCCCTACAGTGCAGTGGTTGATAGAGGGTAGTGGCTCATCCCCTGTTTCCCCTGATATGCCGGCTGTGATAATAATACCTCAGTGTTCCATGCTCGGTGCTGAACGCAGCCCACGTAGAGAAGCCGCTGCGCCTGTCTAACCCCTCTCTCTCCAAAGCAGACACACATATCAGCCTGGCAGCGACCCTGCACATCAGCCCCTCAGCAGAGCCTATCGTTTTGCTGGTAGGGCTTAAAAATAAAAAATAAATTCCCTCAATTAAGATCACTTCCCTCAGACAATGGGAAGAGTTAGCCCCACTGTGACCTGCGTGGAAGCTGCCTTTTGTCTCACTCCCGATGTTTGCTGTGGCTCATTGTGCCTCCATTATCCTCCCCCCCCCCCCCCCACACACACACAGAACCCCCCCCCCCTCCTCGTCACACAAACACCCTTTACACTCCACCCGTCGCAGGTCTCCCACCACACTCTCCCAAGATGGAAGTGTTAATGTATGATAATTTTGTCGCTCTACTCTCTCTCTCTCTCTCTCCCCCTCCTTCTCTCCCCTCCCCTCCCCTCCCCCCCCCCCCCCCCCCCCCCCTGTCCTCGACACCCACACAGCCGTCTGGCAATCAAAAGGCCGGCACCGAGGTGGTTAAAAGGACCCCAGCCGGCGCGGGTGGTGCAGAGCCAACGTCATGTGGCTCTCGACAGTCGGGTCGACACACACGTACACAACCCCGCTGCACAAACCAGACGAGCTCCCTCGGCTCGCAAACAAGGCGGACGGGCCCCTGTCAGCTCAAAAGGCGAGCAGACAAATTGCCTGTGATCCTTTGACCCCTCGGAGAACGGGCAACTGTCCAAAACAAACCGCTCTGAAAGCGGAGGGGGGAAAAAATGCGCAAAATGGACACTTTTATCTGCCAAATGGAATATGTAAATTGGATCTAACCAGCCACAGAAAAACTTCAGCATTTCATCATAAATAAGGTGTTTAAATGGTCCAGGTTGGGCAAGTGTCTTTGGCCCCAATCTCCTTTATGAATCCAGACTTAATTATCTCAGGGAAAGAGATCCTCTTGCCTGTGTAAAAGCTGGCAGCAAAAAAAAAGAACGAACAAGTGGGTGAGTGGGTTACATTTGTCTAAGAATTGGGCGGGAATGGGGTGTGGGGGTATTGAGGAGGAATGTGCCCCCTCCCACAATCCTCCCCTTTTGCCCCACTCTTTCTCTACTTTTTGTGTCCGACGGGGGAGCTGGATAAGAAATGGATCGCTGGTGAAGCGACACACAGTCTCTATCACAGACATGACATCATCCTCTTTACAACAAACCCCAATGGGGCCATTTCTAGGAGATTGCTACATGGTGCACATTCAATACCACAATGTGTAAGAGTTTGTCTCCTTGTGTGTGTGTGTGGGGGACTTCTCTCTACAGCAGTACCCCTATTCATTTCGTCAAGATATGTTAAGTAGAGAGCGGCTGTATTGTTTTGCGAGTTTCGAACCAAACTGAAACGAAAACGGCCGTCTCCATCTGCCGTAGTCGTACCTCAGCATTAGCCCTGTCTGCCGCGAACACGACACTGAACCAGCCCCCTCCACGACGTCAAAACGTTACGAAGATGTGTTCTTCTACAAGATGTGTCACTCTTCCACGAGGCTTCGTCGCTCTACCTTCTGGGTCCCGGTCTGACTTCCCGTTGGGTCTCTAGCTGGTGTTGCCATCCTGACTAGGCAGCCCTGTCAGTCACGTAGCACCGGCGGGCTAGCAGCTAATAAAACACTGGGTCTAATTGAGCTTTTCCTTCTATTCCCAGCAAACAGGCTCGTTTACAGTCTCTCCACAACCTGTGACAGGCTTCTGACTGCCGTACAGACAGCTGCTAACAGTACATAGCCCGGGCAGAAAAGCAACAAAAAAAACTAAGCCACACCTGGTACAGACAAAAGTAGAAGCTATACTGCATCTACACTTATGACTACAACGCCAGGGAAGATTTCTCGAATGTATCTTTTCACACAGGTTAGCCATGTTTTTTTCATGGAGCAACTCCCGAGATAGATTTGTCATATGCTGAGCAACAGGGATGCAAGACGCCCCCAAAAAAATGGAACAATATTATTTTGCTATCGTTATCCTTGCCGCAGAGAAACCGTGTTCATATTCCTTTTGACGTGGAGATTGGGTTCCCCACAAAATACAGAACGTGAGTTTAATGTCGCTTTCACGCAAGAACATTAGTGGTTGCTTATTAATAATGTGAGCGCTAAAGATGTGTTGCTAGACCCCGAAAAAAAAGCACATTTGAAAGACAAATTCTCGGGGAGAATGAGACGTAGAATCCGAGGCCCCTCTAATGTGGAACAGCAGCCAGTTTGGCCAAAAATAAAACTTTGCTACAATGACTTCATCAGCGCTCGTTAGGAAGGTGTGCAATTCTGCTTCTTCAGGAGATAGTGACCTACATGACGAAAATAGAGAACTAGATTGGCTGGAGGACATTTGCGTGTATTTATAAAAAGTGCAGTGGAGACAGTTGAGATCCTGATCGCTTTCCTCTCACACTTCGAGTAGTGCCCCTGAAAGAACGCACACATTTAGAACGCCGCACTGACCCAAAATAATGGTTATAGCGCAACTCTGCGCTAGTCCATTTTATTTATTTTTTTCATGCCCAAGGCCATGTTCTGAAATGCCAACTTCCACGGGAGAAATAGCAGTCCATTAACGCCTGTCAAAACACTTCATTCCTGTGTCAGGGAGACATCTGATGAAGATAAACTAAACTCGGAGAACTCTCTTCAGAGGAAAGTGAGTGAGATGAAAAAAAAAAAAAAAAAAAAAAAAGGGAAGTTGAAACAGAAACAACCCACAAACCATTAAAGTGAGACGACAAACATCAAAGTTAGAAACTTTATGCAGTTCCCGGGAGGCTGCAAGGAGTCCAGTCTCTCACAGTGGGCTAGGCTGTTACACTAACTTATCACAGTTCCCGAGGATCACAGTTCCCCGAGGACCTACACGGGCAAAGGCCTAGGACCTACAGTGTAAATTGAAAGTAATCACAACCAAATAAGAGTATTTGATTCCAGTTATTCACATTTCAATCTGAGCATTTTTTTCTACTGGAGTTTACAAAAGGTTATGTTCTCATTTGTAAAGAAAACTGAACAGAAATCAAGAGATACTTTTTTAAGACACAAATAAACCTCTTGAAACTACGCAAAGAAATAAGCGAATAATCAAACACTGCCATTTTTCACCAGCAGTTTTTAACCAGATTTCTCTCTCAATAAACTACAATTTTACAGCAGTTCCTCTGAGCAGTTGCACATCAAGCAAAATGTCTTGTGATCAGTTAAGGGACATTCCATAGATGAAGCAACTGCAAAGCAACTGCAAAACAAACAGCCTTTCAGCAACTTGTTCACAGAATAAGGATTCGTGGGGCACGGCTAAATAGGCTAACAGAGGGACTTGTGCTCCTGTGTGTGCACAAACAGGGAAACCACCCAGAGCAACTGCACCATGTCAATTAGCTCAATAATCAGCCACCATAATGAGCCGTCGTAAAAAAGTCCATTTAGGCACACGGTCATTTCCAAGTTGAAGGCAGGCACATGTTCTCCAACTGCTAGACAACAGTTCCCTAGGCTGGAGACCAGGCGCTTGTTAGACTTGAGTTCATAGCATTGTTCATGACCTGCCTGGGTTGTGAATTCGGGGGTAGTTCTGACACAAAAGCCACCACTCCCTCCAAGCTTCTCACCCCCCCCCTCCCACCTTGCCCCCTCAAGCAAAGTGCAAACTCAAAAAAAGAAGCACAAAGCCCTCTTTTTCCACTGTAACACTGCAACTCAATCGCCACGGCTACGACAAAGCATCGACAGTTCACTGCCTGGGAAGGACGGAAGGGGAAAACGATCAACTTCTTCCAAAAGCACGTGGAGAAGATTATTTCACAAATATACCATGAAAAGAAAGACTTTTTTTTTTTTTTATCCAGTGAAAAAGACAGCGATTCAACTCCAAAAGGAATTTTTTTGGATGCTCACGTTACATTAACCCGAGAACATTAGCCTATGCTGCATGGGTCTAACTTTTTGTTTTGTTTTTTAAGTGTCAAAAACAGAGTGAGAGGGCGAGAAAGAAAAGGACAGAGAAGAGAGAGAGAGAGAGAGAGATGAGAGAGAGAGACGAGAGAGAGAGAGAGAGAGAGAGAGAGAGAGAGAGAGATGAGAGAGAGAGAGAGAGAGAGAGGAAGAAAGACGGATCGAGAGAAAGGCAGACACTCACCCCACACAGCTCATCCTGCGCCAGAAGTGAAAAAGATTCCTCTCTCTCCCTAGCCCTCGGATCCACTCCATGTTTCGGAGCTCCCATACAGAGCCCCCCATTCTTCGGGGAGAGACGGAGAGAGAAACGGCGAGAGAGCGAGCAAGAGCGTGAGGGACAGAAAGAGAGAGAGGTGAGTGGTTGTAGTCCCGTTGTAGGACGTGGAGATGGGGGGGGGGAGGTTACGAGGAGGGGGGGGGTTGACCGGCTTCTACTCCGTGCAGCTGTGCCCCATCAGTATCTTCTCCGATCCAATCC